>NW_027444146.1:600000-900000 GCF_048569485.1 Anomaloglossus baeobatrachus
CCGTCTGATAGCCCAGCTCGACTATCCATCTCTACTGAAGACCCTTTCAGCTTTTTGAGAGTTGGGTGGAGGACATCATCTCTTAAAATAGGGTCCCACAGCTGCACCCCATCAGTGTAAGCAGGACTCTTAGGACTCTTAGAAGAGTCAATGCTCTAAAACCATGGGGGGCGCTTAGCCCCCTCTCTTCGTCCCTGAGGATGATTTCATTTTTCAGGGATTAGAGAGGGTGGTCCTTGTGGTGGACTGCAGGTATGGAGAGCTGTTGTCATCGTATTAGATAGATAAGAATGATTATATGTATTGTAGAAATGTCTCCTATCATGTTCCCTAATTTTTTATTATGTCCACATCCTGGTCCCCATCTTGGACATCATAACAAACGTGCACTTTTTTGTTTAATATACACATTGGACCATAGGAAAAATGACACTACAGCTACAGAGGTGACCGTCTGATAGCCCAGCTCGACTATCCATCTCTACTGAAGACCCTTTCAGCTTTTTGAGAGTTGGGTGGAGGACATCATCTCTGAAAATAGGGTCCCACAGCTGCACCCCATCAGTGTGAGCAGGACTCTTAGGACTCTTAGAAGAGTTAATGCTCTGAGACCATGGGGGCGCTTAGCCCCCTCTCTTCGTCACTGAGGATGATTTCATTTTTCAGGGATTAGAGAGGGTGGTCCTTGTGGTGGACTGCAGGTATGGAGAGCTGTTGTCATCGTATTAGATAGATAAGAATGATTATATGTATTGTAGAAATGTCTCCTATCATGTTCCCTAATTTTTTATTATGTCCACATCCTGGTCCCCATCTTGGACATCATAACAAACGTGCACTTTTTTGTTTAATTTACACATTGGACCATAGGAAAAATGACACTACAGCTACAGAGGTGACCGTCTGATAGCCCAGCTCGACTATCCATCTCTACTGAAGACCCTTTCAGCTTTTTGAGAGTTGGGTGGAGGACATCATCTCTTAAAATAGGGTCCCACAGCTGCACCCCATCAGTGTAAGCAGGACTCTTAGGACTCTTAGAAGAGTCAATGCTCTAAAACCATGGGGGGCGCTTAGCCCCCTCTCTTCGTCCCTGAGGATGATTTCATTTTTCAGGGATTAGAGAGGGTGGTCCTTGTGGTGGACTGCAGGTATGGAGAGCTGTTGTCATCGTATTAGATAGATAAGAATGATTATATGTATTGTAGAAATGTCTCCTATCATGTTCCCTAATTTTTTATTATGTCCACATCCTGGTCCCCATCTTGGACATCATAACAAACGTGCACTTTTTTGTTTAATTTACACATTGGACCATAGGAAAAATGACACTACAGCTACAGAGGTGACCGTCTGATAGCCCAGCTCGACTATCCATCTCTACTGAAGACCCTTTCAGCTTTTTGAGAGTTGGGTGGAGGACATCATCTCTGAAAATAGGGTCCCACAGCTGCACCCCATCAGTGTGAGCAGGACTCTTAGGACTCTTAGAAGAGTCAATGCTCTGAGACCATTGGGGGCACTTAGCCCCCTCTCTTCGTCACTGAGGATGATTTCATTTTTCAGGGATTAGAGAGGGTGGTCTCTGTGGTGGACTGCAGGTATGGAGAGCTGTTATCATCGTATTAGATAGATAAGAATGATTATATGTATTGTAGAAATGTCTCCTATCATGTTCCCTAATTTTTTATTATGTCCACATCCTGGTCCCCATCTTGGACATCATAACAAACGTGCACTTTTTTGTTTAATTTACACATTGGACCATAGGAAAAATGACACTACAGCTACAGAGGTGACCGTCTGATAGCCCAGCTCGACAATCCATCTCTACTGAAGACCCTTTCAGCTTTTTGAGAGTTGGGTGGAGGACATCATCTCTGAAAATAGGGTCCCACAGCTGCACCCCATCAGTGTGAGCAGGACTCTTAGGACTCTTAGAAGAGTCAATGCTCTGAGACCATGGGGGGCGCTTAGCCCCCTCTCTTCGTCACTGAGGATGATTTCATTTTTCAGGGATTAGAGAGAGTGGTCCTTGTGGTGGACTGCAGGTATGGAGAGCTGTTGTCATCGTATTAAATAGATAAGAATGATTATATGTATTGTAGAAATGTCTCCTATCATGTTCCCTAATTTTTTATTATGTCCACATCCTGTCCCCATCTTGGACATCATAACAAACGTGCACTTTTTTGTTTAATTTACACATTGGACCATAGGAAAAAAGACACTATAGCTACAGAGGTGACCGTC
This sequence comes from Anomaloglossus baeobatrachus, assembly GCF_048569485.1. Taxonomy (NCBI): domain Eukaryota; kingdom Metazoa; phylum Chordata; class Amphibia; order Anura; family Aromobatidae; genus Anomaloglossus; species Anomaloglossus baeobatrachus. Next base: position 602,254 of record NW_027444146.1, read on the forward strand.
TGATAGCCCAGCTCGACTATCCATCTCTACTGAAGACCCTTTCAGCTTTTTGTGAGTTGGGTGGAGAACATCATCTCTGAAAATAGGGTCCCACAGCTGCACCCCATCAGTGTGAGCAGGACTCTTAGGACTCTTAGAAGAGTCAATGTTTTGAGACCATGGGGGGCGCTTAGCCCCCTCTCTTCGTCACTGAGGATGATTTCACTTTTCAGGGAATAGAGAGGGTGGTCCTTGTGGTGGACTGCAGGTATGGAGAGCTGTTGTCATCGTATTAGATAGATAAGAATGATTATATGTATTGTAGAAATGTCTCCTATCATGTTCCCTATTTTTTTATTATGTCCACATCCTGGTCCCCATCTTGGAAATCATAACAAACGTGCACTTTTTTGTTTAATTTACACATTGGACCATAGGAAAAATGACACTACAGCTACAGAGGTGACCGTCTGGTAGCCCAGCTCGACTATCCATCTCTACTGAAGACCCTTTCAGCTTTTTGAGAGTTGGGTGGAGGACATCATCTCTGAAAATAGGGTCCCACAGCTGCACCCCATCAGTGTGAGCAGGACTCTTAGGACTCTTAGAAGAGTCAATGTTTTGAGACCATGGGGGGCGCTTAGCCCCCTCTCTTCGTCACTGAGGATGATTTCATTTTTCAGGGATTAGAGAGAGTGGTCCTTGTGGTGGACTGCAGGTATGGAGAGCTGCTGTGATCGTATTAGATAGATAAGAATGATTATATGTATTGTAGAAATGTCTCCTATCATGTTCCCTAATTTTTTATTATGTCCACATCCTGGTCCCCATCTTGGACATCATAACAAACGTGCACTTTTTTGTTTAATTTACACATTGGACCATAGGAAAAATGACACTACAGCTACAGAGGTGACCGTCTGATAGCCCAGCTCGACTATCCATCTCTACTGAAGACCCTTTCAGCTTTTTGAGAGTTGGGTGGAGGACATCATCTCTTAAAATAGGGTCCCACAGCTGCACCCCATCAGTGTAAGCAGGACTCTTAGGACTCTTAGAAGAGTCAATGCTCTAAAACCATGGGGGGCGCTTAGCCCCCTCTCTTCGTCCCTGAGGATGATTTCATTTTTCAGGGATTAGAGAGGGTGGTCCTTGTGGTGGACTGCAGGTATGGAGAGCTGTTGTCATCGTATTAGATAGATAAGAATGATTATATGTATTGTAGAAATGTCTCCTATCATGTTCCCTAATTTTTTATTATGTCCACATCCTGGTCCCCATCTTGGACATCATAACAAACGTGCACTTTTTTGTTTAATTTACACATTGGACCATAGGAAAAATGACACTACAGCTACAGAGGTGACCGTCTGATAGCCCAGCTCGACTATCCATCTCTACTGAAGACCCTTTCAGCTTTTTGAGAGTTGGGTGGAGGACATCATCTCTGAAAATAGGGTCCCACAGCTGCACCCCATCAGTGTGAGCAGGACTCTTAGGACTCTTAGAAGAGTTAATGCTCTGAGACCATGGGGGCGCTTAGCCCCCTCTCTTCGTCACTGAGGATGATTTCATTTTTCAGGGATTAGAGAGGGTGGTCCTTGTGGTGGACTGCAGGTATGGAGAGCTGTTGTCATCGTATTAAATAGATAAGAATGATTATATGTATTGTAGAAATGTCTCCTATCATGTTCCCTAATTTTTTATTATGTCCACATCCTGTCCCTATCTTGGACATCATAACAAACGTGCACTTTTTTGTTTAATTTACACATTGGACCATAGGAAAAATGACACTACAGCTACAGAGGTGACCGTCTGATAGCCCAGCTCGACTATCCATCTCTACTGAAGACCCTTTCAGCTTTTTGAGAGTTGGGTGGAGAACATCATCTCTGAAAATAGGGTCCCACAGCTGCACCCCATCAGTGTGAGCAGGACTCTTAGGACTCTTAGAAGAGTCAATGTTTTGAGACCTTGGGGGGCGCTTAGCCCCCTCTCTTCGTCACTGAGGATGATTTCACTTTTCAGGGAATAGAGAGGGTGGTCCTTGTGGTGGACTGCAGGTATGGAGAGCTGTTGTCATCGTATTAGATAGATAAGAATGATTATATGTATTGTAGAAATGTCTCCTATCATGTTCCCTATTTTTTTATTATGTCCACATCCTGGTCCCCATCTTGGAAATCATAACAAACGTGCACTTTTTTGTTTAATTTACACATTGGACCATAGGAAAAATGACACTACAGCTACAGAGGTGACCGTCTGGTAGCCCAGCTCGACTATCCATCTCTACTGAAGACCCTTTCAGCATTTTGAGAGTTGGGTGGAGGACATCATCTCTGAAAATAGGGTCCCACAGCTGCACCCCATCAGTGTGAGCAGGACTCTTAGGACTCTTAGAAGAGTCAATGTTTTGAGACCATGGGGGGCGCTTAGCCCCCTCTCTTCGTCACTGAGGATGATTTCATTTTTCAGGGATTAGAGAGAGTGGTCCTTGTGGTGGACTGCAGGTATGGAGAGCTGTTGTGATCGTATTAGATAGATAAGAATGATTATATGTATTGTAGAAATGTCTCCTATCATGTTCCCTAATTTTTTATTATGTCCACATCCTGGTCCCCATCTTGGACATCATAACAAACGTGCACTTTTTTGTTTAATTTACACATTGGACCATAGGAAAAATGACACTACAGCTACAGAGGTGACCGTCTGATAGCCCAGCTCGACTATCCATCTCTACTGAAGACCCTTTCAGCTTTTTGAGAGTTGGGTGGAGGACATCATCTCTTAAAATAGGGTCCCACAGCTGCACCCCATCAGTGTAAGCAGGACTCTTAGGACTCTTAGAAGAGTCAATGCTCTAAAACCATGGGGGGCGCTTAGCCCCCTCTCTTCGACCCTGAGGATGATTTCATTTTTCAGGGATTAGAGAGGGTGGTCCTTGTGGTGGACTGCAGGTATGGAGAGCTGTTGTCATCGTATTAGATAGATAAGAATGATTATATGTATTGTAGAAATGTCTCCTATCATGTTCCCTAATTTTTTATTATGTCCACATCCTGGTCCCCATCTTGGACATCATAATAAACGTGCACTTTTTTGTTTAATTTACACATTGGACCATAGGAAAAATGACACTACAGCTACAGAGGTGACCGTCTGATAGCCCAGCTCGACTATCCATCTCTACTGAAGACCCTTTCAGCTTTTTGAGAGTTGGGTGGAGGACATCATCTCTGAAAATAGGGTCCCACAGCTGCACCCCATCAGTGTGAGCAGGACTCTTAGGACTCTTAGAAGAGTTAATGCTCTGAGACCATGGGGGCGCTTAGCCCCCTCTCTTCGTCACTGAGGATGATTTCATTTTTCAGGGATTAGAGAGGGTGGTCCTTGTGGTGGACTGCAGGTATGGAGAGCTGTTGTCATCGTATTAGATAGATAAGAATGATTATATGTATTGTAGAAATGTCTCCTATCATGTTCCCTAATTTTTTATTATGTCCACATCCTGGTCCCCATCTTGGACATCATAACAAACGTGCACTTTTTTGTTTAATTTACACATTGGACCATAGGAAAAATGACACTACAGCTACAGAGGTGACCGTCTGATAGCCCAGCTCGACTATCCATCTCTACTGAAGACCCTTTCAGCTTTTTGAGAGTTGGGTGGAGGACATCATCTCTGAAAATAGGGTCCCACAGCTGCACCCCATCAGTGTAAGCAGGACTCTTAGGACTCTTAGAAGAGTCAATGCTCTAAAACCATGGGGGGCGCTTAGCCCCCTCTCTTCGTCCCTGAGGATGATTTCATTTTTCAGGGATTAGAGAGGGTGGTCCTTGTGGTGGACTGCAGGTATGGAGAGCTGTTGTCATCATATTAGATAGATAAGAATGATTATATGTATTGTAGAAATGTCTCCTATCATGTTCCCTAATTTTTTATTATGTCCACATCCTGGTCCCCATCTTGGACATCATAACAAACGTGCACTTTTTTGTTTAATTTACACATTGGACCATAGGAAAAATGACACTACAGCTACAGAGGTGACCGTCTGATAGCCCAGCTCGACTATCCATCTCTACTGAAGACCCTTTCAGCTTTTTGAGAGTTGGGTGGAGGACATCATCTCTGAAAATAGGGTCCCACAGCTGCACCCCATCAGTGTGAGCAGGACTCTTAGGACTCTTAGAAGAGTTAATGCTCTGAGACCATGGGGGCGCTTAGCCCCCTCTCTTCGTCACTGAGGATGATTTCATTTTTCAGGGATTAGAGAGGGTGGTCCTTGTGGTGGACTGCAGGTATGGAGAGCTGTTGTCATCGTATTAGATAGATAAGAATGATTATATGTATTGTAGAAATGTCTCCTATCATGTTCCCTAATTTTTTATTATGTCCACATCCTGGTCCCCATCTTGGACATCATAACAAACGTGCACTTTTTTGTTTAATTTACACATTGGACCATAGGAAAAATGACACTACAGCTACAGAGGTGACCGTCTGATAGCCCAGCTCGACTATCCATCTCTACTGAAGACCCTTTCAGCTTTTTGAGAGTTGGGTGGAGGACATCATCTCTGAAAATAGGGTCCCACAGCTGCACCCCATCAGTGTGAGCAGGACTCTTAGGACTCTTAGAAGAGTCAATGCTCTGAGACCATTGGGGGCACTTAGCCCCCTCTCTTCATCACTGAGGATGATTTCATTTTTCAGGGATTAGAGAGGGTGGTCCTTGTGGTGGACTGCAGATATGGAGAGCTGTTATCATCGTATTAGATAGATAAGAATGATTATATGTATTGTAGAAATGTCTCCTATCATGTTCCCTAATTTTTTATTATGTCCACATCCTGGTCCCCATCTTGGACATCATAACAAACGTGCACTTTTTTGTTTAATTTACACATTAGACCATAGGAAAAATGACACTACAGCTACAGAGGTGACCGTCTGATAGCCCAGCTCGACTATCCATCTCTACTGAAGACCCTTTCAGCTTTTTGAGAGTTGGGTGGAGGACATCATCTCTTAAAATAGGGTCCCACAGCTGCACCCCATCAGTGTAAGCAGGACTCTTAGGACTCTTAGAAGAGTCAATGCTCTAAAACCATGGGGGGCGCTTAGCCCCCTCTCTTCGTCCCTGAGGATGATTTCATTTTTCAGGGATTAGAGAGGGTGGTCCTTGTGGTGGACTGCAGGTATGGAGAGCTGTTGTCATCGTATTAGATAGATAAGAATGATTATATGTATTGTAGAAATGTCTCCTATCATGTTCCCTAATTTTTTATTATGTCCACATCCTGGTCCCCATCTTGGACATCATAACAAACGTGCACTTTTTTGTTTAATTTACACATTGGACCATAGGAAAAATGACACTACAGCTACAGAGGTGACCGTCTGATAGCCCAGCTCGACTATCCATCTCTACTGAAGACCCTTTCAGCTTTTTGAGAGTTGGGTGGAGAACATCATCTCTGAAAATAGGGTCCCACAGCTGCATCCCATCAGTGTGAGCAGGACTCTTAGGACTCTTAGAAGAGTTAATGCTCTGAGACGATGGGGGCGCTTAGCCCCCTCTCTTCGTCACTGAGGATGATTTCATTTTTCAGGGATTAGAGAGGGTGGTCCTTGTGGTGGACTGCAGGTATGGAGAGCTGTTGTCATCGTATTAGATAGATAAGAATGATTATATGTATTGTAGAAATGTCTCCTATCATGTTCCCTAATTTTTTATTATGTCCACATCCTGGTCCCCATCTTGGACATCATAACAAACGTGCACTTTTTTGTTTAATTTACACATTGGACCATAGGAAAAATGACACTACAGCTACAGAGGTGACCGTCTGATAGCCCAGCTCGACTATCCATCTCTACTGAAGACCCTTTCAGCTTTTTGAGAGTTGGGTGGAGGACATCATCTCTGAAAATAGGGTCCCACAGCTGCACCCCATCAGTGTGAGCAGGACTCTTAGGACTCTTAGAAGAGTTAATGCTCTGAGACCATGGGGGCGCTTAGCCCCCTCTCTTCGTCACTGAGGATGATTTCATTTTTCAGGGATTAGAGAGGGTGGTCCTTGTGGTGGACTGCAGGTATGGAGAGCTGTTGTCATCGTATTAGATAGATAAGAATGATTATATGTATTGTAGAAATGTCTCCTATCATGTTCCCTAATTTTTTATTATGTCCACATCCTGGTCCCCATCTTGGACATCATAACAAACGTGCACTTTTTTGTTTAATTTACACATTGGACCATAGGAAAAATGACACTACAGCTACAGAGGTGACCGTCTGATAGCCCAGCTCGACTATCCATCTCTACTGAAGACCCTTTCAGCTTTTTGAGAGTTGGGTGGAGGACATCATCTCTGAAAATAGGGTCCCACAGCTGCACCCCATCAGTGTGAGCAGGACTCTTAGGACTCTTAGAAGAGTCAATGCTCTGAGACCATTGGGGGCACTTAGCCCCCTCTCTTCATCACTGAGGATGATTTCATTTTTCAGGGATTAGAGAGGGTGGTCCTTGTGGTGGACTGCAGATATGGAGAGCTGTTATCATCGTATTAGATAGATAAGAATGATTATATGTATTGTAGAAATGTCTCCTATCATGTTCCCTAATTTTTTATTATGTCCACATCCTGGTCCCCATCTTGGACATCATAACAAACGTGCACTTTTTTGTTTAATTTACACATTAGACCATAGGAAAAATGACACTACAGCTACAGAGGTGACCGTCTGATAGCCCAGCTCGACTATCCATCTCTACTGAAGACCCTTTCAGCTTTTTGAGAGTTGGGTGGAGGACATCATCTCTGAAAATAGGGTCCCACAGCTGCACCCCATCAGTGTAAGCAGGACTCTTAGGACTCTTAGAAGAGTCAATGCTCTAAAACCATGGGGGGCGCTTAGCCCCCTCTCTTCGTCCCTGAGGATGATTTCATTTTTCAGGGATTAGAGAGGGTGGTCCTTGTGGTGGACTGCAGGTATGGAGAGCTGTTGTCATCGTATTAGATAGATAAGAATGATTATATGTATTGTAGAAATGTCTCCTATCATGTTCCCTAATTTTTTATTATGTCCACATCCTGGTCCCCATCTTGGACATCATAACAAACGTGTACTTTTTTGTTTAATTTACACATTGGACCATAGGAAAAATGACACTACAGCTACAGAGGTGACCGTCTGATAGCCCAGCTCGACTATCCATCTCTACTGAAGACCCTTTCAGCTTTTTGAGAGTTGGGTGGAGGACATCATCTCTGAAAATAGGGTCCCACAGCTGCACCCCATCAGTGTGAGCAGGACTCTTAGGACTCTTAGAAGAGTTAATGCTCTGAGACCATGGGGGCGCTTAGCCCCCTCTCTTCGTCACTGAGGATGATTTCATTTTTCAGGGATTAGAGAGGGTGGTCCTTGTGGTGGACTGCAGGTATGGAGAGCTGTTGTCATCGTATTAGATAGATAAGAATGATTATATGTATTGTAGAAATGTCTCCTATCATGTTCCCTAATTTTTTATTATGTCCACATCCTGGTCCCCATCTTGGACATCATAACAAACGTGCACTTTTTTGTTTAATTTACACATTGGACCATAGGAAAAATGACACTACAGCTACAGAGGTGACCGTCTGATAGCCCAGCTCGACTATCCATCTCTACTGAAGACCCTTTCAGCTTTTTGAGAGTTGGGTGGAGGACATCATCTCTGAAAATAGGGTCCCACAGCTGCACCCCATCAGTGTGAGCAGGACTCTTAGGACTCTTAGAAGAGTCAATGCTCTGAGACCATTGGGGGCACTTAGCCCCCTCTCTTCATCACTGAGGATGATTTCATTTTTCAGGGATTAGAGAGGGTGGTCCTTGTGGTGGACTGCAGATATGGAGAGCTGTTATCATCGTATTAGATAGATAAGAATGATTATATGTATTGTAGAAATGTCTCCTATCATGTTCCCTAATTTTTTATTATGTCCACATCCTGGTCCCCATCTTGGACATCATAACAAACGTGCACTTTTTTGTTTAATTTACACATTGGACCATAGGAAAAATGACACTACAGCTACAGAGGTGACCGTCTGATAGCCCAGCTCGACTATCCATCTCTACTGAAGACCCTTTCAGCTTTTTGAGAGTTGGGTGGAGAACATCATCTCTGAAAATAGGGTCCCACAGCTGCACCCCATCAGTGTGAGCAGGACTCTTAGGACTCTTAGAAGAGTCAATGCTCTGAGACCATGGGGGGCGCTTAGCCCCCTCTCTTCGTCACTGAGGATGATTTCATTTTTCAGGGATTAGAGAGGGTGGTCCTTGTGGTGGACTGCAGGTATGGAGAGCTGTTGTGATCGTATTAGATAGATAAGAATGATTATATGTATTGTAGAAATGTCTCCTATCATGTTCCCTAATTTTTTATTATGTCCACATTCTGGTCCCTGGTCCCCATCTTGAACATCATAACAAACGTGCACTTTTTTGTTTAATTTACACATTGGACCATAGGAAAAATGACACTACAGCTACAGAGGTGACCGTCTGATAGCCCAGCTCGACTATCCATCTCTACTGAAGACCCTTTCAGCTTTTTGAGAGTTGGGTGGAGGACATCATCTCTGAAAATAGGGTCCCACAGCTGCACCCCATCAGTGTGAGCAGGACTCTTAGGACTCTTAGAAGAGTCAATGCTCTGAGACCATTGGGGGCACTTAGCCCCCTCTCTTCATCACTGAGGATGATTTCATTTTTCAGGGATTAGAGAGGGTGGTCCTTGTGGTGGACTGCAGATATGGAGAGCTGTTATCATCATATTAGATAGATAAGAATGATTATATGTATTGTAGAAATGTCTCCTATCATGTTCCCTAATTTTTTATTATGTCCACATCCTGGTCCCCATCTTGGACATCATAACAAACGTGCACTTTTTTGTTTAATTTACACATTGGACCATAGGAAAAATGACACTACAGCTACAGAGGTGACCGTCTGATAGCCCAGCTCGACTATCCATCTCTACTGAAGACCCTTTCAGCTTTTTGAGAGTTGGGTGGAGGACATCATCTCTGAAAATAGGGTCCCACAGCTGCAACCCATCAGTGTGAGCAGGACTCTTAGGACTCTTAGAAGAGTTAATGCTCTGAGACCATGGGGGCGCTTAGCCCCCTCTCTTCGTCACTGAGGATGATTTCATTTTTCAGGGATTAGAGAGGGTGGTCCTTGTGGTGGACTGCAGGTATGGAGAGCTGTTGTCATCGTATTAGATAGATAAGAATGATTATATGTATTGTAGAAATGTCTCCTATCATGTTCCCTAATTTTTTATTATGTCCACATCCTGGTCCCCATCTTGGACATCATAACAAACGTGCACTTTTTTGTTTAATTTACACATTGGACCATAGGAAAAATGACACTACAGCTACAGAGGTGACCGTCTGATAGCCCAGCTCGACTATCCATCTCTACTGAAGACCCTTTCAGCTTTTTGAGAGTTGGGTGGAGGACATCATCTCTGAAAATAGGGTCCCACAGCTGCACCCCATCAGTGTGAGCAGGACTCTTAGGACTCTTAGAAGAGTCAATGCTCTGAGACCATGGGGGGCGCTTAGCCCCCACTCTTCGTCACTGAGGATGATTTCATTTTTCAGGGATTAGAGAGGGTGGTCCTTGTGGTGGACTGCAGGTATGGAGAGCTGTTGTCATCGTATTAAATAGATAAGAATGATTATATGTATTGTAGAAATGTCTCCTATCATGTTCCCTAATTTTTTATTATGTCCACATCCTGGTCCCCATCTTGGACATCATAACAAACGTGCACTTTTTTGTTTAATTTACACATTGGACCATAGGAAAAATGACACTACAGCTACAGAGGTGACCGTCTGATAGCCCAGCTCGACTATCCATCTCTACTGAAGACCCTTTCAGCTTTTTGAGAGTTGGGTAGAGAACATCATCTCTGAAAATAGGGTCCCACAGCTGCACCCCATCAGTGTGAGCAGGACTCTTAGGACTCTTAGAAGAGTCAATGCTCTGAGACCATGGGGGGCGCTTAGCCCCCTCTCTTCGTCACTGAGGATGATTTCACTTTTCAGGGAATAGAGAGGGTGGTCCTTGTGGTGGACTTCAGGTATGGAGAGCTGTTGTCATCGTATTAGATAGATAAGAATGATTATATGTATTGTAGAAATGTCTCCTATCATGTTCCCTATTTTTTTATTATGTCCACATCCTGGTCCCCATCTTGGAAATCATAACAAACGTGCACTTTTTTGTTTAATTTACACATTGGACCATAGGAAAAATGACACTACAGCTACAGAGGTGACCGTCTGATAGCCCAGCTCGACTATCCATCTCTACTGAAGACCCTTTCAGCTTTTTGAGAGTTGGGTGGAGGACATCATCTCTGAAAATAGGGTCCCAAAGCTGCACCCCATCAGTGTGAGCAGGAATCTTAGGACTCTTAGAAGAGTCAATGCTCTGAGACCATGGGGGGCGCTTAGCACCCTCTCTTCGTCACTGAGGATGATTTAATTTTTCAGGGATTAGAGAGAGTGGTCCTTGTGGTGGACTGCAGGTATGGAGAGCTGTTGTGATCGTATTAGATAGATAAGAATGATTATATGTATTGTAGAAATGTCTCCTATCATGTTCCCTAATTTTTTATTATGTCCACATCCTGGTCCCCATCTTGAACATCATAACAAACGTGCACTTTTTTGTTTAATTTACACATTGGACCATAGGAAAAATGACACTACAGCTACAGAGGTGACCGTCTGATAGCCCAGCTCGACTATCCATCTCTACTGAAGACCCTTTCAGCTTTTTGAGAGTTGGGTGGAGGACATCATCTCTGAAAATAGGGTCCCACAGCTGCACCCCATCAGTGTAAGCAGGACTCTTAGGACTCTTAGAAGAGTCAATGCTCTAAAACCATGGGGGGCGCTTAGCCCCCTCTCTTCGTCCCTGAAGATGATTTCATTTTTCAGGGATTAGAGAGGGTGGTCCTTGTGGTGGACTGCAGGTATGGAGAGCTGTTGTCATCGTATTAGATAGATAAGAATGATTATATGTATTGTAGAAATGTCTCCTATCATGTTCCCTAATTTTTTATTATGTCCACATCCTGGTCCCCATCTTGGACATCATAACAAACGTGCACTTTTTTGTTTAATTTACACATTGGACCATAGGAAAAATGACACTACAGCTACAGAGGTGACCGTCTGATAGCCCAGCTCGACTATCCATCTCTACTGAAGACCCTTTCAGCTTTTTGAGAGTTGGGTGGAGGACATCATCTCTGAAAATAGGGTCCCACAGCTTCACCCCATCAGTGTGAGCAGGACTCTTAGGACTCTTAGAAGAGTCAATGCTCTGGTACCATGGGGGGCGCTTGGCCCCCTCTCTTCGTCACTGAGGATGATTTCATTTTTCAGGGATTAGAGAGGGTGGTCCTTGTGGTGGACTGCAGGTATGGAGAGCTGTTGTCATCGTATTAGATAGATAAGAATGATTATATGTATTGTAGAAATGTCTCCTATCATGTTCCCTAATTTTTTATTATGTCCACATCCTGGTCCCCATCTTGGACATCATAACAAACGTGCACTTTTTTGTTTAATTTACACATTGGACCATAGGAAAAATGACACTACAGCTACAGAGGTGACCGTCTGATAGCCCAGCTCGACTATCCATCTCTACTGAAGACCCTTTCAGCTTTTTGAGAGTTGGGTGGAGGACATCATCTCTGAAAATAGGGTCCCACAGCTGCACCCCATCAGTGTGAGCAGGACTCTTAGGACTCTTAGAAGAGTTAATGCTCTGAGACCATGGGGGCGCTTAGCCCCCTCTCTTCGTCACTGAGGATGATTTCATTTTTCAGGGATTAGAGAGGGTGGTCCTTGTGGTGGACTGCAGGTATGGAGAGCTGTTGTCATCGTATTAGATAGATAAGAATGATTATATGTATTGTAGAAATGTCTCCTATCATGTTCCCTAATTTTTTATTATGTCCACATCCTGGTCCCCATCTTGGACATCATAACAAACGTGCACTTTTTTGTTTAATTTACACATTGGACCATAGGAAAAATGACACTACAGCTACAGAGGTGACCGTCTGATAGCCCAGCTCGACTATCCATCTCTACTGAAGACCCTTTCAGCTTTTTGAGAGTTGGGTGGAGGACATCATCTCTGAAAATAGGGTCCCGCAGCTGCACCCCATCAGTGTGAGCAGGACTCTTAGGACTCTTAGAAGAGTCAATGCTCTGAGACCATTGGGGGCACTTAGCCCCCTCTCTTCGTCACTGAGGATGATTTCATTTTTCAGGGATTAGAGAGGGTGGTCCTTGTGGTGGACTGCAGGTATGGAGAGCTGTTATCGTATTAGATAGATAAGAATGATTATATGTATTGTAGAAATGTCTCCTATCATGTTCCCTAATTTTTTATTATGTCCACATCCTGGTCCCCATCTTGGACATCATAACAAACGTGCACTTTTTTGTTTAATTTACACATTGGACCATAGGAAAAATGACACTACAGGTAAAGAGGTGACCGTCTGATAGCCCAGCTCGACTATCCATCTCTACTGAAGACCCTTTCAGCTTTTTGAGAGTTTGGTGGAGAACATCATCTCTGAAAATAGGGTCCCACAGCTGCACCCCATCAGTGTGAGCAGGACTCTTAGGACTCTTAGAAGAGTCAATGCTCTGAGACCATGGGGGGCGCTTAGCCCCCTCTCTTCGTCACTGAGGATGATTTCACTTTTCAGGGAATAGAGAGGGTGGTCCTTGTGGTGGACTGCAGGTATGGAGAGCTGTTGTCATCGTATTAGATAGATAAGAATGATTATATGTATTGTAGAAATGTCTCCTATCATGTTCCCTATTTTTTTATTATGTCCACATCCTGGTCCCCATCTTGGAAATCATAACAAACGTGCACTTTTTTGTTTAATTTACACATTGGACCATAGGAAAAATGACACTACAGCTACAGAGGTGACCGTCTGATAGCCCAGCTCGACTATCCATCTCTACTGAAGACCCTTTCAGCTTTTTGAGAGTTGGGTGGAGGACATCATCTCTGAAAATAGGGTCCCACAGCTGCACCCCATCAGTGTGAGCAGGACTCTTAGGACTCTTAGAAGAGTCAATGTTTTGAGACCATGGGGTGCGCTTAGCCCCCTCTCTTCGTCACTGAGGATGATTTCATTTTTCAGGGATTAGAGAGGGTGGTCCTTGTGGTGGACTGCAGGTATGGAGAGCTGTTGTCATCGTATTAAATAGATAAGAATGATTATATGTATTGTAGAAATGTCTCCTATCATGTTCCCTAATTTTTTATTATGTCCACATCCTGGTCCCCATCTTGGACATCATAACAAACGTGCACTTTTTTGTTTAATTTACACATTGGACCATAGGAAAAATGACACTACAGGTACAGAGGTGACCGTCTGATAGCCCAGCTCGACTATCCATCTCTACTGAAGACCCTTTCAGCTTTTTGAGAGTTTGGTGGAGAACATCATCTCTGAAAATAGGGTCCCACAGCTGCACCCCATCAGTGTGAGCAGGACTCTTAGGACTCTTAGAAGAGTCAATGCTCTGAGACCAAGGGGGGCGCTTAGCCCCCTCTATTCGTCACTGAGGATGATTTCACTTTTCAGGGAATAGAGAGGGTGGTCCTTGTGGTGGACTGCAGGTATGGAGAGCTGTTGTCATCGTATTAGATAGATAAGAATGATTATATGTATTGTAGAAATGTCTCCTATCATGTTCCCTATTTTTTTATTATGTCCACATCCTGGTCCCCATCTTGGAAATCATAACAAACGTGCACTTTTTTGTTTAATTTACACATTGGACCATAGGAAAAATGACACTACAGCTACAGAGGTGACCGTCTGATAGCCCAGCTCGACTATCCATCTCTACTGAAGACCCTTTCAGCTTTTTGAGAGTTGGGTGGAGGACATCATCTCTGAAAATAGGGTCCCACAGCTGCACCCCATCAGTGTGAGCAGGACTCTTAGGACTCTTAGAAGAGTCAATGTTTTGAGACCATGGGGGGCGCTTAGCCCCCTCTCTTCGTCACTGAGGATGATTTCATTTTTCAGGGATTAGAGAGGGTGGTCCTTGTGGTGGACTGCAGGTATGGAGAGCTGTTGTCATCGTATTAAATAGATAAGAATGATTATATGTATTGTAGAAATGTCTCCTATCATGTTCCCTAATTTTTTATTATGTCCACATCCTGGTCCCCATCTTGGACATCATAACAAACGTGCACTTTTTTGTTTAATTTACACATTGGACCATAGGAAAAATGACACTACAGCTACAGAGGTGACCGTCTGATAGCCCAGCTCGACTATCCATCTCTACTGAAGACCCTTTCAGCTTTTTGAGAGTTGGGTGGAGAACATTATCTCTGAAAATAGGGTCCCACAGCTGCACCCCATTAGTGTGAGCAGGACTCTTAGGACTCTTAGAAGAGTCAATGCTCTGAGACCATGGGGCGCGCTTAGCCCCCTCTCTTCGTCACTGAGGATGATTTCACTTTTCAGGGAATAGAGAGGGTGGTCCTTGTGGTGGACTGCAGGTATGGAGAGCTGTTGTCATCGTATTAGATAGATAAGAATGATTATATGTATTGTAGAAATGTCTCCTATCATGTTCCCTATTTTTTTATTATGTCCACATCCTGGTCCCCATCTTGGAAATCATAACAAACGTGCACTTTTTTGTTTAATTTACACATTGGACCATAGGAAAAATGACACTACAGCTACAGAGGTGACCGTCTGATAGCCCAGCTCGACTATCCATCTCTACTGAAGACCCTTTCAGCTTTTTGAGAGTTGGGTGGAGGACATCATCTCTGAAAATAGGGTCCCACAGCTGTACCCCATCAGTGTGAGCAGGAATCTTAGGACTCTTAGAAGAGTCAATGCTCTGAGACCATGGGGGGCGCTTAGCCCCCTCTCTTCGTCACTGAGGATGATTTCATTTTTCAGGGATTAGAGAGAGTGGTCCTTGTGGTGGACTGCAGGTATGGAGAGCTGTTGTGATCGTATTAGATAGATAAGAATGATTATATGTATTGTAGAAATGTCTCCTATCATGTTCCCTAATTTTTTATTATGTCCACATTCTGGTCCCTGGTCCCCATCTTGAACATCATAACAAACGTGCACTTTTTTGTTTAATTTACACATTGGACCATAGGAAAAATGACACTACAGCTACAGAGGTGACCGTCTGATAGCCCAGCTCGACTATCCATCTCTACTGAAGACCCTTTCAGCTTTTTGAGAGTTGGGTGGAGGACATCATCTCTGAAAATAGGGTCCCACAGCTGCACCCCATCAGTGTGAGCAGGACTCTTAGGACTCTTAGAAGAGTCAATGTTTTGAGACCATGGGGTGCGCTTAGCCCCCTCTCTTCGTCACTGAGGATGATTTCATTTTTCAGGGATTAGAGAGGGTGGTCCTTGTGGTGGACTGCAGGTATGGAGAGCTGTTGTCATCGTATTAAATAGATAAGAATGATTATATGTATTGTAGAAATGTCTCCTATCATGTTCCCTAATTTTTTATTATGTCCACATCCTGGTCCCCATCTTGGACATCATAACAAACGTGCACTTTTTTGTTTAATTTACACATTGGACCATAGGAAAAATGACACTACAGGTACAGAGGTGACCGTCTGATAGCCCAGCTCGACTATCCATCTCTACTGAAGACCCTTTCAGCTTTTTGAGAGTTTGGTGGAGAACATCATCTCTGAAAATAGGGTCCCACAGCTGCACCCCATCAGTGTGAGCAGGACTCTTAGGACTCTTAGAAGAGTCAATGCTCTGAGACCAAGGGGGGCGCTTAGCCCCCTCTCTTCGTCACTGAGGATGATTTCACTTTTCAGGGAATAAAGAGGGTGGTCCTTGTGGTGGACTGCAGGTATGGAGAGCTGTTGTCATCGTATTAGATAGATAAGAATGATTATATGTATTGTAGAAATGTCTCCTATCATGTTCCCTATTTTTTTATTATGTCCACATCCTGGTCCCCATCTTGGAAATCATTACAAACGTGCACTTTTTTGTTTAATTTACACATTGGACCATAGGAAAAATGACACTACAGCTACAGAGGTGACCGTCTGATAGCCCAGCTCGACTATCCATCTCTACTGAAGACCCTTTCAGCTTTTTGAGAGTTGGGTGGAGGACATCATCTCTGAAAATAGGGTCCCACAGCTGCACCCCATCAGTGTGAGCAGGACTCTTAGGACTCTTAGAAGAGTCAATGTTTTGAGACCATGGGGGGCGCTTAGCCCCCTCTCTTCGTCACTGAGGATGATTTCATTTTTCAGGGATTAGAGAGGGTGGTCCTTGTGGTGGACTGCAGGTATGGAGAGCTGTTGTCATCGTATTAAATAGATAAGAATGATTATATGTATTGTAGAAATGTCTCCTATCATGTTCCCTAATTTTTTATTATGTCCACATCCTGGTCCCCATCTTGGACATCATAACAAACGTGCACTTTTTTGTTTAATTTACACATTGGACCATAGGAAAAATGACACTACAGCTACAGAGGTGACCGTCTGATAGCCCAGCTCAACTATCCATCTCTACTGAAGACCCTTTCAGCTTTTTGAGAGTTGGGTGGAGAACATTATCTCTGAAAATAGGGTCCCACAGCTGCACCCCATCAATGTGAGCAGGACTCTTAGGACTCTTAGAAGAGTCAATGCTCTGAGACCATGGGGCGCACTTAGCCCCCTCTCTTCGTCACTGAGGATGATTTCACTTTTCAGGGAATAGAGAGGGTGGTCCTTGTGGTGGACTGCAGGTATGGAGAGCTGTTGTCATCGTATTAGATAGATAAGAATGATTATATGTATTGTAGAAATGTCTCCTATCATGTTCCCTATTTTTTTATTATGTCCACATCCTGGTCCCCATCTTGGAAATCATAACAAACGTGCACTTTTTTGTTTAATTTACACATTGGACCATAGGAAAAATGACACTACAGCTACAGAGGTGACCGTCTGATAGCCCAGCTCGACTATCCATCTCTACTGAAGACCCTTTCAGCTTTTTGAGAGTTGGGTGGAGGACATCATCTCTGAAAATAGGGTCCCACAGCTGCACCCCATCAGTGTGAGCAGGAATCTTAGGACTCTTAGAAGAGTCAATGCTCTGAGACCATGGGGGGCGCTTAGCCCCCTCTCTTCGTCACTGAGGATGATTTCATTTTTCAGGGATTAGAGAGAGTGGTCCTTGTGGTGGACTGCAGGTATGGAGAGCTGTTGTGATCGTATTAGATAGATAAGAATGATTATATGTATTGTAGAAATGTCTCCTATCATGTTCCCTAATTTTTTATTATGTCCACATTCTGGTCCCTGGTCCCCATCTTGAACATCATAACAAACGTGCACTTTTTTGTTTAATTTACACATTGGACCATAGGAAAAATGACACTACAGCTACAGAGGTGACCGTCTGATAGCCCAGCTCGACTATCCATCTCTACTGAAGACCCTTTCAGCTTTTTGAGAGTTGGGTGGAGGACATCATCTCTGAAAATAGGGTCCCACAGCTGCACCCCATCAGTGTGAGCAGGACTCTTAGGACTCTTAGAAGAGTCAATGTTTTGAGACCATGGGGTGCGCTTAGCCCCCTCTCTTCGTCACTGAGGATGATTTCATTTTTCAGGGATTAGAGAGGGTGGTCCTTGTGGTGGACTGCAGGTATGGAGAGCTGTTGTCATCGTATTAAATAGATAAGAATGATTATATGTATTGTAGAAATGTCTCCTATCATGTTCCCTAATTTTTTATTATGTCCACATCCTGGTCCCCATCTTGGACATCATAACAAACGTGCACTTTTTTGTTTAATTTACACATTGGACCATAGGAAAAATGACACTACAGGTACAGAGGTGACCGTCTGATAGCCCAGCTCGACTATCCATCTCTACTGAAGACCCTTTCAGCTTTTTGAGAGTTTGGTGGAGAACATCATCTCTGAAAATAGGGTCCCACAGCTGCACCCCATCAGTGTGAGCAGGACTCTTAGGACTCTTAGAAGAGTCAATGCTCTGAGACCAAGGGGGGCGCTTAGCCCCCTCTCTTCGTCACTGAGGATGATTTCACTTTTCAGGGAATAGAGAGGGTGGTCCTTGTGGTGGACTGCAGGTATGGAGAGCTGTTGTGATCGTATTAGATAGATAAGAATGATTATATGTATTGTAGAAATGTCTCCTATCATGTTCCCTATTTTTTTATTATGTCCACATCCTGGTCCCCATCTTGGAAATCATAACAAACGTGCACTTTTTTGTTTAATTTACACATTGGACCATAGGAAAAATGACACTACAGCTACAGAGGTGACCGTCTGATAGCCCAGCTCGACTATCCATCTCTACTGAAGACCCTTTCAGCTTTTTGAGAGTTGGGTGGAGGACATCATCTCTGAAAATAGGGTCCCACAGCTGCACCCCGTCAGTGTGAGCAGGACTCTTAGGACTCTTAGAAGAGTCAATGTTTTGAGACCATGGGGTGCGCTTAGCCCCCTCTCTTCGTCACTGAGGATGATTTCATTTTTCAGGGATTAGAGAGGGTTGTCCTTGTGGTGGACTGCAGGTATGGAGAGCTGTTGTCATCGTATTAGATAGATAAGAATGATTATATGTATTGTAGAAATGTCTCCTATCATGTTCCCTAATTTTTTATTATGTCCACATCCTGGTCCCCATCTTGGACATCATAACAAACGTGCACTTTTTTGTTTAATTTACACATTGGACCATAGGAAAAATGACACTACAGCTACAGAGGTGACCGTCTGATAGCCCAGCTCGACTATCCATCTCTACTGAAGACCCTTTCAGCTTTTTGAGAGTTGGGTGGAGGACATCATCTCTGAAAATAGAGTCCCACAGCTGCACCCCATCAGTGTGAGCAGGACTCTTAGGACTCTTAGAAGAGTCAATGCTCTGAGACCATGGGGGGCGCTTAGCCCCCACTCTTCGTCACTGAGGATGATTTCATTTTTCAGGGATTAGAGAGGGTGGTCCTTGTGGTGGACTGCAGGTATGGAGAGCTGTTGTCATCGTATTAAATAGATAAGAATGATTATATGTATTGTAGAAATGTCTCCTATCATGTTCCCTAATTTTTTATTATGTCCACATCCTGGTCCCCATCTTGGACATCATAACAAACGTGCACTTTTTTGTTTAATTTACACATTGGACCATAGGAAAAATGACACTACAGCTACAAAGGTGACCGTCTGATAGCCCAGCTCGACTATCCATCTCTACTGAAGACCCTTTCAGCTTTTTGAGAGTTGGGTAGAGAACATCATCTCTGAAAATAGGGTCCCACAGCTGCACCCCATCAGTGTGAGCAGGACTCTTAGGACTCTTAGAAGAGTCAATGCTCTGAGACCATGCGGGGCGCTTAGCCCCCTCTCTTCGTCACTGAGGATGATTTCACTTTTCAGGGAATAGAGAGGGTGGTCCTTGTGGTGGACTGCAGGTATGGAGAGCTGTTGTCATCGTATTAGATAGATAAGAATGATTATATGTATTGAAGAAATGTCTCCTATCATGTTCCCTATTTTTTTATTATGTCCACATCCTGGTCCCCATCTTGGAAATCATAACAAACGTGCACTTTTTTGTTTAATTTACACATTGGACCATAGGAAAAATGACACTACAGCTACAGAGGTGACCGTCTGATAGCCCAGCTCGACTATCCATCTCTACTGAAGACCCTTTCAGCTTTTTGAGAGTTGGGTGGAGGACATCATCTCTGAAAATAGGGTCCCACAGCTGCACCCCATCAGTGTGAGCAGGAATCTTAGGACTCTTAGAAGAGTCAATGCTCTGAGACCATGGGGGGCGCTTAGCACCCTCTCTTCGTCACTGAGGATGATTTAATTTTTCAGGGATTAGAGAGAGTGGTCCTTGTGGTGGACTGCAGGTATGGAGAGCTGTTGTGATCGTATTAGATAGATAAGAATGATTATATGTATTGTAGAAATGTCTCCTATCATGTTCCCTAATTTTTTATTATGTCCACATCCTGGTCCCCATCTTGAACATCATAACAAACGTGCACTTTTTTGTTTAATTTACACATTGGACCATAGGAAAAATGACACTACAGCTACAGAGGTGACCGTCTGATAGCCCAGCTCGACTATCCATCTCTACTGAAGACCCTTTCAGCTTTTTGAGAGTTGGGTGGAGGACATCATCTCTGAAAATAGGGTCCCACAGCTGCACCCCATCAGTGTAAGCAGGACTCTTAGGACTCTTAGAAGAGTCAATGCTCTAAAACCATGGGGGGCGCTTAGCCCCCTCTCTTCGTCCCTGAGGATGATTTCATTTTTCAGGGATTAGAGAGGGTGGTCCTTGTGGTGGACTGCAGGTATGGAGAGCTGTTGTCATCGTATTAGATAGATAAGAATGATTATATGTATTGTAGAAATGTCTCCTATCATGTTCCCTAATTTCTTATTATGTCCACATCCTGGTCCCCATCTTGGACATCATAACAAACGTGCACTTTTTTGTTTAATTTACACATTGGACCATAGGAAAAATGACACTACAGCTACAGAGGTGACCGTCTGATAGCCCAGCTCGACTATCCATCTCTACTGAAGACCCTTTCAGCTTTTTGAGAGTTGGGTGGAGGACATCATCTCTGAAAATAAGGTCCCACAGCTTCACCCCATCAGTGTGAGCAGGACTCTTAGGACTCTTAGAAGAGTCAATGCTCTGGTACCATGGGGGCGCTTGGCCCCCTCTCTTCGTCACTGAGGATGATTTCATTTTTCAGGGATTAGAGAGGGTGGTCCTTGTGGTGGACTGCAGGTATGGAGAGCTGTTGTCATCGTATTAGATAGATAAGAATGATTATATGTATTGTAGAAATGTCTCCTATCATGTTCCCTAATTTTTTATTATGTCCACATCCTGGTCCCCATCTTGGACATCATAACAAACGTGCACTTTTTTGTTTAATTTACACATTGGACCATAGGAAAAATGACACTACAGCTACAGAGGTGACCGTCTGATAGCCCAGCTCGACTATCCATCTCTACTGAAGACCCTTTCAGCTTTTTGAGAGTTGGGTGGAGGACATCATCTCTGAAAATAGGGTCCCACAGCTGCACCCCATCAGTGTGAGCAGGACTCTTAGGACTCTTAGAAGAGTTAATGCTCTGAGATCATGGGGGCGCTTAGCCCCCTCTCTTCGTCACTGAGGATGATTTCATTTTTCAGGGATTAGAGAGGGTGGTCCTTGTGGTGGACTGCAGGTATGGAGAGCTGTTGTCATCGTATTAGATAGATAAGAATGATTATATGTATTGTAGAAATGTCTCCTATCATGTTCCCTAATTTTTTATTATGTCCACATCCTGGTCCCCATCTTGGACATCATAACAAACGTGCACTTTTTTGTTTAATTTACACATTGGACCATAGGAAAAATGACACTACAGCTACAGAGGTGACCGTCTGATAGCCCAGCTCGACTATCCATCTCTACTGAAGACCCTTTCAGCTTTTTGAGAGTTGGGTGGAGGACATCATCTCTGAAAAAAGGGTCCCACAGCTGCACCCCATCAGTGTGAGCAGGACTCTTAGGACTCTTAGAAGAGTCAATGCTCTGAGACCATTGGGGGCACTTAGCCCCCTCTCTTCGTCACTGAGGATGATTTCATTTTTCAGGGATTAGAGAGGGTGGTCCTTGTGGTGGACTGCAGGTATGGAGAGCTGTTGTCATCGTATTAGATAGATAAGAATGATTATATGTATTGTAGAAATGTCTCCTATCATGTTCCCTAATTTCTTATTATGTCCACATCCTGGTCCCCATCTTGGACATCATAACAAACGTGCACTTTTTTGTTTAATTTACACATTGGACCATAGGAAAAATGACACTACAGCTACAGAGGTGACCGTCTGATAGACCAGCTCGACTATCCATCTCTACTGAAGACCCTTTCAGCTTTTTGAGAGTCGGGTGGAGGACATCATCTCTGAAAATAGGGTCCCACAGCTTCACCCCATCAGTGTGAGCAGGACTCTTAGGACTCTTAGAAGAGTCAATGCTCTGGTACCATGGGGGGCGCTTGGTCCCCTCTCTTCGTCACTGAGGATGATTTCATTTTTCAGGGATTAGAGAGGGTGGTCCTTGTGGTGGACTGCAGGTATGGAGAGCTGTTGTCATCGTATTAGATAGATAAGAATGATTATATGTATTGTAGAAATGTCTCCTATCATGTTCCCTAATTTTTTATTATGTCCACATCCTGGTCCCCATCTTGGACATCATAACAAACGTGCACTTTTTTGTTTAATTTACACATTGGACCATAGGAAAAATGACACTACAGCTACAGAGGTGACCGTCTGATAGCCCAGCTCGACTATCCATCTCTACTGAAGACCCTTTCAGCTTTTTGAGAGTTGGGTGGAGGACATCATCTCTGAAAATAGGGTCCCACAGCTGCACCCCATCAGTGTGAGCAGGACTCTTAGGACTCTTAGAAGAGTTAATGCTCTGAGACCATGGGGGCGCTTAGCCCCCTCTCTTCGTCACTGAGGATGATTTCATTTTTCAGGGATTAGAGAGGGTGGTCCTTGTGGAAGACTGCAGGTATGGAGAGCTGTTGTCATCGTATTAGATAGATAAGAATGATTATATGTATTGTAGAAATGTCTCCTATCATGTTCCCTAATTTTTTATTATGTCCACATCCTGGTCCCCATCTTGGACATCATAACAAACGTGCACTTTTTTGTTTAATTTACACATTGGACCATAGGAAAAATGACACTACAGCTACAGAGGTGACCGTCTGATAGCCCAGCTCGACTATCCATCTCTACTGAAGACCCTTTCAGCTTTTTGAGAGTTGGGTGGAGGACATCATCTCTGAAAATAGGGTCCCACAGCTGCACCCCATCAGTGTGAGCCGGACTCTTAGGACTCTTAGAAGAGTCAATGCTCTGAGACCATTGGGGGCACTTAGCCCCCTCTCTTCGTCACTGAGGATGATTTCATTTTTCAGGGATTAGAGAGGGTGGTCCTTGTGGTGGACTGCAGGTATGGAGAGCTGTTATCGTATTAGATAGATAAGAATGATTATATGTATTGTAGAAATGTCTCCTATCATGTTCCCTAATTTTTTATTATGTCCACATCCTGGTCCCCATCTTGGACATCATAACAAACGTGCACTTTTTTGTTTAATTTACACATTGGACCATAGGAAAAATGACACTACAGCTACATAGGTGACCGTCTGATAGCCCAGCTCGACAATCCATCTCTACTGAAGACCCTTTCAGCTTTTTGAGAGTTGGGTGGAGGACATCATCTCTGAAAATAGGGTCCCACAGCTGCACCCCATCAGTGTGAGCAGGACTCTTAGGACTCTTAGAAGAGTCAATGCTCTGAGACCATGGGGGGCGTTTAGCCCCCTCTCTTCGTCACTAAGGATGATTTCATTTTTCAGGGATTAGAGAGGGTGGTCCTTGTGGTGGACTGCAGGTATGGAGAGCTGTTGTCATCGTATTAAATAGATAAGAATGATTATATGTATTGTAGAAATGTCTCCTATCATGTTCCCTAATTTTTTATTATGTCCACATCCTGGTCCCCATCTTGGACATCATAACAAACGTGCACTTTTTTGTTTAATTTACACATTGGACCATAGGAAAAATGACACTACAGGTACAGAGGTGACCGTCTGATAGCCCAGCTCGACTATCCATCTCTACTGAAGACCCTTTCAGCTTTTTGAGAGTTTGGTGGAGAACATCATCTCTGAAAATAGGGTCCCACAGCTGCACCCCATCAGTGTGAGCAGGACTCTTAGGACTCTTAGAAGAGTCAATGCTCTGAGACCATGGGGGGCGCTTAGCCCCCTCTCTTCGTCACTGAGGATGATTTCACTTTTCAGGGAATAGAGAGGGTGGTCCTTGTGGTGGACTGCAGGTATGGAGAGCTGTTGTCATCGTATTAGATAGATAAGAATGATTATATGTATTGTAGAAATGTCTCCTATCATGTTCCCTATTTTTTTATTATGTCCACATCCTGGTCCCCATCTTGGAAATCATAACAAACGTGCACTTTTTTGTTTAATTTACACATTGGACCATAGGAAAAATGACACTACAGCTACAGAGGTGACCGTCTGATAGCCCAGCTCGACTATCCATCTCTACTGAAGACCCTTTCAGCTTTTTGAGAGTTGGGTGGAGGACATCATCTCTGAAAATAGGGTCCCACAGCTGCACCCCATCAGTGTGAGCAGGACTCTTAGGACTCTTAGAAGAGTCAATGTTTTGAGACCATGGGGTGCGCTTAGCCCCCTCTCTTCGTCACTGAGGATGATTTCATTTTTCAGGGATTAGAGAGGGTGGTCCTTGTGGTGGACTGCAGGTATGGAGAGCTGTTGTCATCGTATTAGATAGATAAGAATGATTATATGTATTGTAGAAATGTCTCCTATCATGTTCCCTATTTTTTTATTATGTCCACATCCTGGTCCCCATCTTGGAAATCATAACAAACGTGCACTTTTTTGTTTAATTTACACATTGGACCATAGGAAAAATGACACTACAGCTACAGAGGTGACCGTCTGATAGCCCAGCTCGACTATCCATCTCTACTGAAGACCCTTTCAGCTTTTTGAGAGTTGGGTGGAGGACATCATCTCTGAAAATAGGGTCCCACAGCTGCACCCCATCAGTGTGAGCAGGACTCTTAGGACTCTTAGAAGAGTCAATGTTTTGAGACCATGGGGTGCGCTTAGCCCCCTCTCTTCGTCACTGAGGATGATTTCATTTTTCAGGGATTAGAGAGGGTGGTCCTTGTGGTGGACTGCAGGTATGGAGAGCTGTTGTCATCGTATTAGATAGATAAGAATAATTATATGTATTGTAGAAATGTCTCCTATCATGTTCCCTATTTTTTTATTATGTCCACATCCTGGTCCCCATCTTGGAGATCATAACAAACGTGCACTTTTTTGTTTAATTTACACATTGGACCATAGGAAAAATGACACTACAGCTACAGAGGTGACCGTCTGATAGCCCAGCTCGACTATCCATCTCTACTGAAGACCCTTTCAGCTTTTTGAGAGTTGGGTGGAGGACATCATCTCTGAAAATAGGGTCCCACAGCTGCACCCCATCAGTGTGAGCAGGACTCTTAGGACTCTTAGAAGAGTCAATGCTCTGAGACCATGGGGGGGCGCTTAGCCCCCTCTCTTCGTCACTGAGGATGATTTCATTTTTCAGGGATTAGAGAGAGTGGTCCTTGTGGTGGACTGCAGGAATGGAGAGCTGTTGTGATCGTATTAGATAGATAAGAATGATTATGTGTATTGTAGAAATGTCTCCTATCATGTTCCCTAATTTTTTATTATGTCCACATCCTGGTCCCCATCTTGGACATCATAACAAACGTGCACTTTTTTGTTTAATTTACACATTGGACCATAGGAAAAATGACACTACAGCTACAGAGGTGACCGTCTGATAGCCCAGCTCGACTATCCATCTCTACTGAAGACCCTTTCAGCTTTTTGAGAGTTGGGTGGAGGACATCATCTCTTAAAATAGGGTCCCACAGCTGCACCCCATCAGTGTAAGCAGGACTCTTAGGACTCTTAGAAGAGTCAATGCTCTAAAACCATGGGGGGCGCCAAACAAAACTTTTAGTGGATTTCTACTTATTTTATTAAATATTATCCCCACCAAACAGGACAAGCTTGCATCTGTTATAGTTTTGGAGAAAAATGTGATCATTTCATTTATACGCGAAATGCCTTAAAAATGGCTTTAAAAAGGGTTTGGAGCACGGAGACGATTATCTCGGGATTGCAAGATAACCAAACAAAACTTTTAGTGGATTTCTACTTATTTTTTTTAAATATCATCTCCACCAAACAGGACAAGCTTGCATCTGTTATAGTTTTAAAGAAAAATGTGATCATTTCATTTATGCGCGAAATGCCTTAAAATGGCTTTAAAATGGTTTTGAAGCATGGAGACGATTATCTCGGGATTGCAAGATAACCAAACATTACTTTTAGTGGATTTCTAATTATTTTATTAAATATCATCCCCTCCAAACAGGACAAGCTTGCATCTGTTATAGTTTTGGAGAAAAATGTGATCATTACATTTATGCGCGAAATGCCTTAAAAATGGCTTTAAAATGGATTTGGAGCATGGAAACGATTATCTTGGGATTGCAAGATAACCAAATAAAACTTTTAATGGATTTCTACTTATTTTATTAAATATCATCTCCACCAAACAGGACAAGCTTGCATGTGTTATAGTTTTGGAGAAAAATGTGATCATTTCATTTATGCGCGAAATGCCTTTGAAATGGCTTTAAAATGGATTTGGAGCATGGAGACGATTATCTCAGGATTGCAATATAAACAAACGAAACTTTTAGTAGGTTTCTACTTATTTTATTAAATATTATCTCCACCAAACAGGACAAGCTTGCATCTGTTATAGTTTTGGAGAAAAATGTGATCATTTCATTTATGCGCGAAATGCCTTAAAAATGGCTTTAAAATGGTTTTGAAGCATGGAGACGATTATCTCGGGATTGCAAGATAACCAAACAAAACTTTTAGTGGATTTCTAATTATTTTATTAAATATCATCCCCTCCAAACAGGACAAGCTTGCATCTGTTATAGTTTTGGAGAAAAATGTGATCATTTCATTTATGCGCACAATGCCTTTGAAATGGCTTTAAAATAGATTTGGAGCATGGAGACGATTATCTCGGGATTGCAAGATAACCAAACAAAACTTTTAGTGGATTTCTACTTATTTTACCAAATATCATCTCCACCAAACAGGACAAGCTTGCATGTGTTATAGTTTTGGAGAAAAATGTGATCATTTCATTTATGCGCAAAATGCCTTTGAAATGGCTTTAAAATGGATTTGGAGCATGGAGACGATTATCTCAGGATGGCAATATAAACAAACGAAACTTTTAGTAGATTTCTACTTATTTTATTAAATATTATCTCCACCAAACAGGACAAGCTTGCATCTGTTATAGTTTTGGAGAAAAATGTGATCATTTCATTTATGCGCGAAATGCCTTAAAAATGGCTTTAAAATGGATTTGGAGCATGGAGACGATTATCTTGGGATTGCAAGATAACCAAACAAAACTTTTAGTGGATTTCTACTTATTTTATTAAATATTATCCCCACCAAACAGGACAAGCTTGCATCTGTTATAGTTTTGGAGAAAAATGTGATCATTTCATTTATGCGCGAAATGCCTTAAAAATGGCTTTAAAAAGGGTTTAGAGCATGGAGACGATTATCTCGGGATTGCAAGATAACCAAACAAAACTTTTAGTGGATTTCTACTTATTTTATGAAATATCATCTCCACCAAACAGGACAAGCTTGCATCTGTTATAGTTTTGGAGAAAAATGTGATCATTTCATTTATGCGCGAAATGCCTTAAAGATGGCTTTAAAATGGATTTGGAGCATGGAGACGACTATCTCGGGATTGCAAGATAACCAAACAAATCTGTTAGTGGATTTCTACTTATTTTATTAAATATCATCTCCACCAAACAGGAGAAGCTTGCATCTGTTATAGTTTTGGAGAAAAATGTGATCATTTCATTTATGCGCGAAATGCCTTTGAAATGGCTTTAAAATGGATTTGGAGCATGGAGACGATTATCTCAGGATTGCAATATAAACAAACGAAACTTTTAGTAGATTTCTACCTATTTTATTAAATATTATCTCCACCAAACAGGACAAGCTTGCATCTGTTATAGTTTTGGAGAAAAATGTGATCATTTCATTTATGCGCGAAATGCCTTAAAAATGGCTTTAAAATGGATTTGGAGCATGGAGACGATTATCTTGGGATTGCAAGATAACCAAACAAAACTTTTAGTGGATTTCTACTTATTTTATTAAATATCATCTCCACCAAACAGGACAAGCTTGCATGTGTTATAGTTTTGGAGAAAAATGTGATCATTTCATTTATGCGCGAAATGCCTTTGAAATGGCTTTAAAATGGATTTGGAGCATGGAGACGATTATCTCAGGATTGCAATATAAACAAACGAAACTTTTAGTAGGTTTCTACTTATTTTATTAAATATTATCTCCACCAAACAGGACAAGCTTGCATCTGTTATAGTTTTGGAGAAAAATGTGATCATTTCATGTATGCGCGAAATGCCTTAAAAATGGCTTTAAAATAGTTTTGAAGCATGGAGACGATTATCTCGGGATTGCAAGATAACCAATCAAAACTTTTAGTGGATTTCTACATATTTTATTAAATATCATCTCTACCAAACAGGACAAGCTTGCATCTGTTTTAGTTTTGAAGAAAAATGTGATCATTTCATTTATGCGCGAAATGCCTTCAAAATGGCTTTTAAGTGGATTTGAAGCATGGAGACGATTATCTCGGGATTGCAAGATAACCAAACAAAACTTTTAGTGGATTTCTACTTATTTTATTAAATATTATCCCCTCCAAACAGGACGAGCTTCCATCTGTTATAGTTTTGGAGAAAAATGTGATCATTTCATTTATGCGCGAAATGCCTTAAAAATGGCTTTAAAATGGATTTGGAGCATGGAGACGATTATCTCGGGATTGCAAGATAACCAAACAAAACTTTTAGTGGATTTCTACTTATTTTATTAAATATTATCTCCACCAAACAGGACAAGCTTGCATCTGTTATAGTTTTGGAGAAAAATGTGATCATTTCATTTATGCGCACAATGCCTTTGAAATGGCTTTAAAATAGATTTGGAGCATGGAGACGATTATCTCGGGATTGCAAGATAACCAAACAAAACTTTTAGTGGATTTCTACTTATTTTACCAAATATCATCTCCACCAAACAGGACAAGCTTGCATGTGTTATAGTTTTGGAGAAAAATGTGATCATTTCATTTATGCGCAAAATGCCTTTGAAATGGCTTTAAAATGGATTTGGAGCATGGAGACGATTATCTTGGGATTGCAAGATAACCAAACAAAACTTTTAGTGGATTTCTACTTATTTTATTAAATATCATCTCCACCAAACAGGACAAGCTTGCATGTGTTATAGTTTTGGAGAAAAATGTGATAATTTCATTTATGCGTGAAATGCCTTTGAAATGGCTTTAAAATGGATTTGGAGCATGGAGACGATTATCTCAGGATTGCAATATAAACAAACAAAACTTTTAGTAGGTTTCTACTTATTTTATTAAATATTATCTCCACCAAACAGGACAAGCTTGCATCTGTTATAGTTTTGGAGAAAAATGTGATCATTTCATTTATGCGTGAAATGCCCTTAGGACTCTTAGAAGAGTTAATGCTCTGAGACCATGGGGGCGCTTAGCCCCCTCTCTTCGTCACTGAGGATGATTTCATTTTTCAGGGATTAGAGAGGGTGGTCCTTGTGGTGGACTGCAGGTATGGAGAGCTGTTGTCATCGTATTAGATAGATAAGAATGATTATATGTATTGTAGAAATGTCTCCTATCATGTTCCCTAATTTTTTATTATGTCCACATCCTGGTCCCCATCTTGGACATCATAACAAACGTGCACTTTTTTGTTTAATTTACACATTGGACCATAGGAAAAATGACACTACAGCTACAGAGGTGACCGTCTGATAGCCCAGCTCGACTATCCATCTCTAATGAAGACATTTCTACAATACATATAATCATTCTTATCTATCTAATACGATCACAACAGCTCTCCATACCTGCAGTCCACCACAAGGACCACTCTCTCTAATCCCTGAAAAATGAAATCATCCTCAGTGACGAAGAGAGGGGGCTAAGCGCCCTCCATGGTCTCAGAGCATTGACTCTTCTAAGAGTCCTAAGATTCCTGCTCACTCTGATGGGGTGCAGCTGTGGGACCCTATTTTCAGAGATGATGTCCTCCACCCAACTCTCAAAAAGCTGAAAGGGTCTTCAGTAGAGATGGATAGTCGAGCTGGGCTATCAGACGGTCACCTCTGTAGCTGTAGTGTCATTTTTCCTATGGTCCAATTTGTAAATTAAACAAAAAAGTGCACGTTTGTTATGATTTCCAAGATGGGGACCAGGATGTGGACATAATAAAAAAATAGGGAACATGATAGGAGACATTTCTACAATACATATAATCATTCTTATCTATCTAATACGATGACAACAGCTCTCCATACCTGCAGTCTACCACAAGGACCACCCTTTCTATTCCCTACAAAGTGAAATCATCCTCAGTGACGAGGAGAGGGGGCTAAGCGCCCCCCATGGTCTCAGAGCATTGACTCTTCTAAGAGTCCTAAGAGTCCTGCTCACACTGATGGGGTGCAGCTGTGGGACCCTATTTTCAGAGATGATGTTCTCCACCCAACTCTCAAAAAGCTGAAAGGGTCTTCAGTAGAGATGGATAGTCGAGCTGGGCTATCAGACGGTCACCTCTGTAGCTGTAGTGTCATTTTTCCTATGGTCCAATGTGTAAATTAAACAAAAAAGTGCACGTTTGTTATGATGTCCAAGATGGGGACCAGGATGTGGACATAATAAAAAATTAGGGAACATGATAGGAGACATTTCTACAATACATATAATCATTCTTATCTATTTAATACGATGACAACAGCTCTCCATACCTGCAGTCCACTACAAGGACCACCCTCTCTAATCCCTGAAAAATGAAATCATCCTCAGTGACGAAGAGAGGGGGCTAAGCGCCCCCCATGGTCTCAGAGCATTGACTCTTCTAAGAGTCCTAAGAGTCCTGCTCACACTGATGGGGTGCAGCTGTGGGACCCTATTTTCAGAGATGATGTCCTCCACCCAACTCTCAAAAAGCTGAAAGGGTCTTCAGTAGAGATGGATAGTCGAGCTGGGCTATCAGACGGTCACCTCTGTAGCTGTAGTGTCATTTTTCCTATGGTGCAATGTGTAAATTAAACAAAAAAGTGCACGTTTGTTATGATGTCCAAGATGGGGACCAGGATGTGGACATAATAAAAAATTAGGGAACATGATAGGAGACATTTCTACAATACATATAATCATTCTTATCTATCTAATACGATGATAACAGCTCTCCATATCTGCAGTCCACCACAAGGACCACCCTCTCTAATCCCTGAAAAATGAAATCATCCTCAGTGATGAAGAGAGGGGGCTAAGTGCCCCCAATGGTCTCCAAGCATTGACTCTTCTAAGAGTCCTAAGAGTCCTGCTCACACTGATGGGGTGCAGCTGTGGGACCCTATTTTCAGAGATGATGTCCTCCACCCAACTCTCAAAAAGCTGAAAGGGTCTAAGAGTCCTAAGAGTCCTGCTCACACTGATGGGGTGCAGCTGTGGGACCCTATTTTCAGAGATGATGTCCTCCACCCAACTCTCAAAAAGCTGAAAGGGTCTTCAGTAGAGATGGATAGTCGAGCTGGGCTATCAGACGGTCACCTCTGTAGCTGTAGTTTCATTTTCCCTATGGTCCAATGTGTAAATTAAACAAAAAAGTGCACGTTTGTTATGATGTCCAAGATGGGGACCAGGATGTGGACATAATAAAAAATTAGGGAACATGATAGGAGACATTTCTACAATACATATAATCATTCTTATCTATCTAATACGATGACAACAGCTCTCCATACCTGCAGTCCACCACAAGGACCACCCTCTCTAATCCCTGAAAAATGAAATCATCCTCAGTGATGAAGAGAGGGGGCTAAGTGCCCCCAATGGTCTCAGAGCATTGAATCTTCTAAGAGTCCTAAGAGTCCTGCTCACACTGATGGGGTGCAGCTGTGGGACCCTATTTTCAGAGATGATGTCCTCCACCCAACTCTCAAAAAGCTGAAAGGGTCTTCAGTAGAGATGGATAGTCGAGCTGGGCTATCAGACGGTCACCTCTGTAGCTGTAGTGTCATTTTTCCTATGGTCCAATGTGTAAATTAAACAAAAAAGTGCACGTTTGTTATGATGTCCAAGATGGGGACCAGGATGTGGACATAATAAAAAATTAGGGAACATGATAGGAGACATTTCTACAATACATATAATCATTCTTATCTATCTAATACGATGACAACAGCTCTCCATACCTGCAGTCCACCACAAGGACCACCCTCTCTAATCCCTGAAAAATGAAATCATCCTCAGTGACGAAGAGAGGGGGCTAAGCGCCCCCATGGTCTCAGAGCATTAACTCTTCTAAGAGTCCTAAGAGTCCTGCTCACACTGATGGGGTGCAGCTGTGGGACCCTATTTTCAGAGATGATGTTCTCCACCCAACTCTGAAAAAGCTGAAAGGGTCTTCAGTAGAGATGGATAGTCGAGCTGGGCTATCAGACGGTCACCTCTGTAGCTGTAGTGTCATTTTTCCTATGGTCCAATGTGTAAATTAAACAAAAAAGTGCACGTTTGTTATGATGTCCAAGATGGGGACCAGGATGTGGACATAATAAAAAATTAGGGAACATGATAGGAGACATTTCTACAATACATATAATCATTCTTATCTATCTAATACGATGACAACAGCTCTCCATACCTGCAGTCCACCACAAGGACCACCCTCTCTAATCCCTGAAAAATGAAATCATCCTCAGGGACGAAGAGAGGGGGCTAAGCGCCCCCCATGGTTTTAGAGCATTGACTCTTCTAAGAGTCCTAAGAGTCCTGCTCACACTGATGGGGTGCAGCTGTGGGACCCTATTTTCAGAGATGATGTCCTCCACCCAACTCTCAAAAAGCTGAAAGGGTCTTCAGTAGAGATGGATAGTCGAGCTGGGCTATCAGACGGTCACCTCTGTAGCTGTAGTGTCATTTTTCCTATGGTCCAATGTGTAAATTAAACAAAAAAGTGCACGTTTGTTATGATGTCCAAGATGGGGACCAGGATGTGGACATAATAAAAAATTAGGGAACATGATAGGAGACATTTCTACAATACACATAATCATTCTTATCTATCTAATACGATGACAACAGCTCTCCATACCTGCAGTCCACCAAAAGGACCACCCTCTCTAATCCCTGAAAAATGAAATCATCCTCAGGGACGAAGAGAGGGGGCTAAACGCCCCCCATGGTTTTAGAGCATTGACTCTTCTAAGAGTCCTAAGAGTCCTGCTTACACTGATGGGGTGCAGCTGTGGGACCCTATTTTAAGAGATGATGTCCTCCACCCAACTCTCAAAAAGCTGAAAGGGTCTTCAGTAGAGATGGATAGTCGAGCTGGGCTATCAGACGGTCACCTCTGTAGCTGTAGTGTCATTTTTCCTATGGTCCAATGTGTAAATTAAACAAAAAAGTGCACGTTTGTTATGATGTCCAAGATGGGGACCAGGATGTGGACATAATAAAAAATTAGGGAACATGATAGGAGACATTTCTACAATACATATAATCATTCTTATCTATCTAATACGATGACAACAGCTCTCCATACCTGCAGTCCACCACAAGGACCACTCTCTCTAATCCCTGAAAAATGAAGTCATCCTCAGTGACGAAGAGAGGGGGCTAAGCGCCCCCCATGGTCTCAAAACATTGACTCTTCTAAGAGTCCTAAGAGTCCTGCTCACACTGATGGGGTGCAGCTGTGGGACCCTATTTTCAGAGATGATGTCCTCCACCCAACTCTCAAAAAGCTGAAAGGGTCTTCAGTAGAGATGGATAGTCGAGCTGGGCTACCAGACGGTCACCTCTGTAGCTGTAGTGTCATTTTTCCTATGGTCCAATGTGTAAATTAAACAAAAAAGTGCACGTTTGTTATGATTTCCAAGATGGGGACCAGGATGTGGACATAATAAAAAAATAGGGAACATGATAGGAGACATTTCTACAATACATATAATCATTCTTATCTATCTAATACGATGACAACAGCTCTCCATACCTGCAGTCCACCACAAGGACCACCCTCTCTATTCCCTGAAAAGTGAAATCATCCTCAGTGACGAAGAGAGGGGGCTAAGCGCCCCCCATGGTCTCAAAACATTGACTCTTCTAAGAGTCCTAAGAGTCCTGCTCACACTGATGGGGTGCAGCTGTGGGACCCTATTTTCAGAGATGATGTCCTCCACCCAACTCTCAAAAAGCTGAAAGGGTCTTCAGTAGAGATGGATAGTCGAGCTGGGCTATCAGACGGTCACCTCTGTAGCTGTAGTGTCATTTTTCCTATGGTCCAATGTGTAAATTAAACAAAAAAGTGCACGTTTGTTATGATGTCCAAGATGGGGACCAGGATGTGGACATAATAAAAAATTAGGGAACATGATAGGAGACATTTCTACAATACATATAATCATTCTTATCTATCTAATACGATGATAACAGCTCTCCATACCTGCAGTCCACCACAAGGACCACCCTCTCTAATCCCTGAAAAATGAAATCATCCTCAGTGACGAAGAGAGGGGGCTCAGTGCCCCCAATGGTCTCAGAGCATTGACTCTTCTAAGAGTCCTAAGAGTCCTGCTCACACTGATGGGGTGCAGCTGTGGGACCCTATTTTCAGAGATGATGTCCTCCACCCAACTCTCAAAATGCTGAAAGGGTCTTCAGTAGAGATGGATAGTCGAGCTGGGCTATCAGACGGTCACCTCTGTAGCTGTAGTGTCATTTTTCCTATGGTCCAATGTGTAAATTAAACAAAAAAGTGCACGTTTGTTATGATGTCCAAGATGGGGACCAGGATGTGGACATAATAAAAAATTAGGGAACATGATAGGAGACATTTCTACAATACATATAATCATTCTTATCTATCTAATACGATGACAACAGCTCTCCATACCTGCAGTCCACCACAAGGACAACCCTCTCTAATCCATGAAAAATGAAATCATCCTCAGTGACGAAGAGAGGGGGCTAAGCGCCCCCATGGTCTCAGAGCATTAACTCTTCTAAGAGTCCTAAGAGTCCTGCTCACACTGATGGGGTGCAGCTGTGGGACCCTATTTTCAGAGATGATGTCCTCCACCCAACTCTCAAAAAGCTGAAAGGGTCTTCAGTAGAGATGGATAGTCGAGCTGGGCTATCAGACGGTCACCTCTGTAGCTGTAGTGTCATTTTTCCTATGGTCCAATGTGTAAATTAAACAAAAAAGTGCACGTTTGTTATGATGTCCAAGATGGGGACCAGGATGTGGACATAATAAAAAATTAGGGAACATGATAGGAGACATTTCTACAATACATATAATCATTCTTATCTATCTAATACGATGACAACAGCTCTCCATACCTGCAGTCCACCACAAGGACCACCCTCTCTAATCCCTGAAAAATGAAATCATCCTCAGTGACGAAGAGAGGGGGCCAAGCGCCCCCCATGGTACCAGAGCATTGACTCTTCTAAGAGTCCTAAGAGTCCTGCTCACACTGATGGGGTGAAGCTGTGGGACCCTATTTTCAGAGATGATGTCCTCCACCCAACTCTCAAAAAGCTGAAAGGGTCTTCAGTAGAGATGGATAGTCGAGCTGGGCTATCAGACGGTCACCTCTGTAGCTGTAGTGTCATTTTTCCTATGGTCCAATGTGTAAATTAAACAAAAAAGTGCACGTTTGTTATGATGTTCAAGATGGGGACCAGGATGTGGACATAATAAAAAATTAGGGAACATGATAGGAGACATTTCTACAATACATATAATCATTCTTATCTATCTAATACGATCACAACAGCTCTCCATACCTGCAGTCCACCACAAGGACCACTCTCTCTAATCCCTGAAAAATGAAATCATCCTCAGTGACGAAGAGAGGGGGCTAAGCACCCCCCATGGTCTCAGAGCATTGACTCTTCTAAGAGTCCTAAGATTCCTGCTCACACTGATGGGGTGCAGCTGTGGGACCCTATTTTCAGAGATGATGTCCTCCACCCAACTCTCAAAAAGCTGAAAGGGTCTTCAGTAGAGATGGATAGTCGAGCTGGGCTATCAGACGGTCACCTCTGTAGCTGTAGTGTCATTTTTCCTATTGTCCAATTTGTAAATTAAACAAAAAAGTGCACGTTTGTTATGATTTCCAAGATGGGGACCAGGATGTGGACATAATAAAAAAATAGGGAACATGATAGGAGACATTTCTACAATACATATAATCATTCTTATCTATCTAATACGATGACAACAGCTCTCCATACCTGCAGTCCACCACAAGGACCACCCTCTCTATTCCCTGAAAAGTGAAATCATCCTCAGTGACGAGGAGACGGGGCTAAGCGCCCCCCATGGTCTCAGAGCATTGACTCTTCTAAGAGTCCTAAGAGTCCTGCTCACACTGATGGGGTGCAGCTGTGGGACCCTATTTTCAGAGATGATGTTCTCCACCCAACTCTCAAAAAGCTGAAAGGGTCTTCAGTAGAGATGGATAGTCGAGCTGGGCTATCAGACGGTCACCTCTGTAGCTGTAGTGTCATTTTTCCTATGGTCCAATGTGTAAATTAAACAAAAAAGTGCACGTTTGTTATGATGTCCAAGATGGGGACCAGGATGTGGACATAATAAAAAATTAGGGAACATGATAGGAGACATTTCTACAATACATATAATCATTCTTATCTATTTAATACGATGACAACAGCTCTCCATACCTGCAGTCCACCACAAGGACCACCCTCTCTAATCCCTGAAAAATGAAATCATCCTCAGTGACGAAGAGAGGGGGCTAAGCGCCCCCCATGGTCTCAGAGCATTGACTCTTCTAAGACATCTGTTATAGTTTTGGAGAAAAATGTGTTCATTTCATGTATGCGCGAAATGCCTTAAAAATGGCATTAAAATGGATTTGGAGCATGGAGACGATTATCTCGGGATTGGAAGATAACCAAACAAAACTTTTAGTGGATTTCTACTTATTTTATTAAATATCATCTCCTCCAAACAGGACAAGCTTGCATCTGTTATAGTTTTAAAGAAAAATGTGTTCATTTCATTTATGCGCGAAATGCCTTAGAAATGGGTTTTAAGAGCATTTGAAGCATGGAGACGATTATCTCGAGATTGCAAGATAACCAAACAAAACTTTTAGTGGATTTCTACTTATTTTATTAAATATCATCTCCACCAAACAGGACAAGCTTGCATCTGTTATAGTTTTGGAGAAAAATGTGTTCATTTCATGTATGCGCGAAATGCCTTAAAAATGGCTTTAAAATGGATTTGGAGCATGGAGACGATTATCTCGGGATTGCAAGATAACCAAACAAAACTTTTAGTGGATTTCTACTTATTTTATTAAATATCATCTCCACCAAACAGGACGAGCTTGCATCTGTTATAGTTTTGGAGAAAAATGTGTTCATTTCATTTATGCGCGAAATGCCTTAGAAATGGGTTTTAATAGCATTTGAAGCATGGAGACGATTATCTCGAGATTGCAAGATAACCAAACAAAACTTTTAGTGGATTTCTACTTATTTTATTAAATATCATCTCCACCAAACAGGACAAGCTTGCATGTGTTATAGTTTTGGAGAAAAATGTGTTCATTTCATGTATGCGCAAAATGCCTTTGAAATGGCTTTAAAATGGATTTGGAGCATGGAGACGATTATCTCAGGATGGCAATATAAACAAACGAAACTTTTAGTAGATTTCTACTTATTTTATTAAATATTATCTCCACCAAACAGGACAAGCTTGCATCTGTTATAGTTTTGGAGAAAAATGTGTTCATTTCATGTATGCGCGAAATGCCTTAAAAATGGCTTTAAAATGGATTTGGAGCATGGAGACGATTATCTCGGGATTGCAAGATAACCAAACAAAACTTTTAGTGGATTTCTACTTATTTTATTAAATATCATCTCCACCAAACAGGACAAGCTTGCATCTGTTATAGTTTTGGAGAAAAATGTGTTCATTTCATGTATGCGCGAAATGCCTTAAAAATGGCTTTAAAATGGCTTTGGAGCATGGAGACGATTATCTCGGGATTGCAAGATAACCAAACAAAACTTTTAGTGGATTTCTACTTATTTTATTTAATATCATCTCCACCAAACAGGACAAGCTTGCATGTGTTATAGTTTTGGAGAAAAATGTGTTCATTTCATGTATGCGCAAAATGCCTTTGAAATGGCTTTAAAATGGATTTGGAGCATGGAGACGATTATCTCAGGATGGGAATATAAACAAACGAAGCTTTTAGTAGATTTCTACTTATTTTATTAAATATTATCTCCACCAAACAGGACAAGCTTGCATCTGTTATAGTTTTGGAGAAAAATGTGTTCATTTCATGTATGCGCGAAATGCCTTAAAAATGGCTTTAAAATTGATTTGGAGCATGGAGACGATTATCTCGGGATTGCAAGATAACCAAACAAAACTTTTAGTGGATTTCTACTTATTTTATTAAATATCATCTCCACCAAACAGGACAAGCTTGCATCTGTTATAGTTTTGGAGAAAAATGTGTTCATTTCATGTATGCGCGAAATGCCTTAAAAATGGCTTTAAAATGGATTTGGAGCATGGAGACGATTATCTCGGGATTGCAAGATAACCAAACAAAACTTTTAATGGATTTCTACTTATTTTATTAAATATCATCTCCACCAAACAGGACAAGCTTGCATCTGTTATAGTTTTGGAGAAAAATGTGTTCATTTCATGTATGCGCAAAATGCCTTTGAAATGGCTTTAAAATGGATTTGGAGCATGGAGACGATTATCTCAGGATGGCAATATAAACAAACGAAACTTTTAGTAGATTTCTACTTATTTTATTAAATATTATCTCCACCAAACAGGACAAGCTTGCATCTGTTATAGTTTTGGAGAAAAATGTGTTCATTTCATGTATGCGCGAAATGCCTTAAAAATGGCTTTAAAATGGATTTGGAGCATGGAGACGATTATCTCGGGATTGCAAGATAACCAAACAAAACTTTTAGTGGATTTCTACTTATTTTATTAAATATCATCTCCACCAAACAGGACAAGCTTGCATCTGTTATAGTTTTAAAGAAAAATGTGTTCATTTCATTTATGCGCGAAATGCCTTAGAAATGGGTTTTAAGAGCATTTGAAGCATGGAGACGATTATCTCAAGATTGCAAGATAACCAAACAAAACTTTTAGTGGATTTCTAGTTATTTTATTAAATATCATCTCCACCAAACAGGACAAGCTTGCATCTGTTATAGTTTTGGAGAAAAATGTGTTCATTTCATGTATGCGCGAAATGCCTTAAAAATGGCTTTAAAATGGATTTGGAGCATGGAGACGATTATCTCGGGATTGCAAGATAACCAAACAAAACTTTTAGTGGATTTCTACTTATTTTATTAAATATCATCTCCACCAAACAGGACAAGCTTGCATCTGTTATAGTTTTGGAGAAAAATGTGTTCATTTCATTTATGCGCGAAATGCCTTAGAAATGGGTTTTAATAGCATTTGAAGCATGGAGACGATTATAAACAAACGAAACCTTTAGTAGATTTCTACTTATTTTATTAAATATTATCTCCACCAAACAGGACAAGCTTGCATCTGTTATAGTTTTGGAGAAAAATGTGTTCATTTCATGTATGCGCGAAATGCCTTAAAAATGGCTTTAAAATGGATTTGGAGCATGGAGACGATTATCTCGGGATTGCAAGATAACCAAACAAAACTTTTAGTGGATTTCTACTTATTTTATTAAATATCATCTCCACCAAACAGGACAAGCTTGCATCTGTTATAGTTTTGGAGAAAAATGTGTTCATTTCATGTATGCGCGAAATGCCTTAAAAATGGCTTTAAAATGGATTTGGAGCATGGAGACGATTATCTCGGGATTGCAAGATAACCAAACAAAACTTTTAGTGGATTTCTACTTATTTTATTAAATATCATCTCCACCAAACAGGACAAGCTTGCATCTGTTATAGTTTTGGAGAAAAATGTGTTCATTTCATGTATGCGCAAAATGCCTTTGAAATGGCTTTAAAATGGATTTGGAGCATGGAGACGATTATCTCAGGATGGCAATATAAACAAACGAAACTTTTAGTAGATTTCTACTTATTTTATTAAATATTATCTCCACCAAACAGGACAAGCTTGCATCTGTTATAGTTTTGGAGAAAAATGTGTTCATTTCATGTATGCGCGAAATTCCTTAAAAATGGCTTTAAAATGGATTTGGAGCATGGAGACGATTATCTCGGGATTGCAAGATAACCAAACAAAACTTTTAGTGGATTTCTACTTATTTTATTAAATATCATCTCCACCAAACAGGACAAGCTTGCATCTGTTATAGTTTTAAAGAAAAATGTGTTCATTTCATTTATGCGCGAAATGCCTTAGAAATGGGTTTTAAGAGCATTTGAAGCATGGAGACGATTATCTCGAGATTGCAAGATAACCAAACAAAACTTTTAGTGGATTTCTACTTATTTTATTAAATATCATCTCCACCAAACAGGACAAGCTTGCATCTGTTATAGTTTTGGAGAAAAATGTGTTCATTTCATGTATGCGCGAAATGCCTTAAAAATGGCTTTAAAATGGATTTGGAGCATGGAGACGATTATCTCGGGATTGCAAGATAACCAAACAAAACTTTTAGTGGATTTCTACTTATTTTATTAAATATCATCTCCACCAAACAGGACAAGCTTGCATCTGTTATAGTTTTGGAGAAAAATGTGTTCATTTCATTTATGCGCGAAATGCCTTAGAAATGGGTTTTAATAGCATTTAGAGTTGAGCGCGGTTCGTGGTTCGTGGTTCTCCAGTTCGCGGCTCGAGTGATTTTGGGGCATGTTCTAGATCGAACTAGAACTCGAGCTTTTTGCAAAAGCTCGGTAGTTCTAGAAACGTTCGAGAACGGTTCTAGCAGCCAAAAAACAGCTAAATCATAGCTTGGTTTCTGCTGTAATAGTGTAAGTCACTCTGTGAATCAAACTTTTATCACATTTCAGTGTATAGTGTGCGTGAACAGCGCCTTCAGATCACTGCTGTTTCTATAATGGCGATCGCCATTTTTTTTTTTTTTTTTTCTTGTCTTCCTTCCCTAAGCGCGCGCGTCTTGTGGGGCGGGCCAGCATGTCAGCCAATCCCAGACACACACACAGCTAAGTGGACTTTGAGCCAGAGAAGCAACGGCATGTGTGATAGGATCTGCATGTCACATGTCCCTGCATTATAAAACCGGACATTTTCTTCACGGACGCCATTATCTGCCTTCTGCGTCTTTGGTGTCAGACATCACTGTCGCAGCTCCGTCTTCCTGAGTCCTATAGCCGATACAGCTGTATGCGCTGCATACACAGCGTTAGACAGCTTAGGGAGAGCACTTTATAGCAGTCCTTTTAAGGGCTCCAACCGGCAGGGTCAGAGAGCCATAGGTGACAGGTCCTGCAAACAGCAACAGCGTCTGTGTAGCCCAGGTCAGGGATTTCCTACCTGCATTTCACCATTAGGAGGGAATAGAAAGGCAGGCTTCCATTCCTCTACCCAGAGCACCACAATCCTGCCACTGTACCCTCTTGTCCTCTGCACACTCCAACTGATAACTAAGCCATTATACTAGCAAACACTCAGTGTACCTAGTGGCATCCTATACGTGGCTATTGGACTTTGCTATAGTCCCACTAGTGCAAAGACATTTGCAGAGCGCGTCTGCCTGCATTGCACACTACAACTCATTCTAACCAAGCCATTATACTAGCAAACACTCAGTGTACCTAGTGGCATCCTATACGTGGCTATTGGACTTTGCTATAGTCCCACTAGTGCAAAGACATTTGCAGAGCGCGTCTGCCTGCGTTGCACACTACAACTCATTCTAACCAAGCCATTATACTAGCAAACACTCAGTGTACCTAGTGGCATCCTATACGTGGCTATTGGACTTTGCTATAGTCCCACTAGTGCAAAGACATTTGCAGAGCGCGTCTGCCTGCGTTGCACACTACAACTCATTCTAACCAAGCCATTATACTAGCAAACACTCAGTGTACCTAGTGGCATCCTATACGTGGCTATTGGACTTTGCTATAGTCCCACTAGTGCAAAGACATTTGCAGAGCGCGTCTGCCTGCGTTGCACACTACAACTCATTCTAACCAAGCCATTATACTAGCAAACACTCAGTGTACCTAGTGGCATCCTATACGTGGCTATTGGACTTTGCTATAGTCCCACTAGTGCAAAGACATTTGCAGAGCGCGTCTGCCTGCGTTGCACACTACAACTCATTCTAACCAAGCCATTATACTAGCAAACACTCAGTGTACCTAGTGGCATCCTATACGTGGCTATTGGACTTTGCTATAGTCCCACTAGTGCAAAGACATTTGCAGAGCGCGTCTGCCTGCGTTGCACACTACAACTCATTCTAACCAAGCCATTATACTAGCAAACACTCAGTGTACCTAGTGGCATCCTATACGTGGCTATTGGACTTTGCTATAGTCCCACTAGTGCAAAGACATTTGCAGAGCGCGTCTGCCTGCGTTGCACACTACAACTCATTCTAACCAAGCCATTATACTAGCAAACACTCAGTGTACCTAGTGGCATCCTATACGTGGCTATTGGACTTTGCTATAGTCCCACTAGTGCA
The DNA here is from genome assembly GCF_048569485.1 of Anomaloglossus baeobatrachus. Classification (NCBI taxonomy): domain Eukaryota; kingdom Metazoa; phylum Chordata; class Amphibia; order Anura; family Aromobatidae; genus Anomaloglossus; species Anomaloglossus baeobatrachus. The sequence goes on from NW_027444146.1 coordinate 645,003, forward strand.
AAGACATTTGCAGAGCGCGTCTGCCTGCGTTGCACACTACAACTCATTCTAACCAAGCCATTATACTAGCAAACACTCAGTGTACCTAGTGGCATCCTATACGTGGCTATTGGACTTTGCTATAGTCCCACTAGTGCAAAGACATTTGCAGAGCGCGTCTGCCTGCGTTGCACACTACAACTCATTCTAACCAAGCCATTATACTAGCAAACACTCAGTGTACCTAGTGGCATCCTATACGTGGCTATTGGACTTTGCTATAGTCCCACTAGTGCAAAGACATTTGCAGAGCGCGTCTGCCTGCGTTGCACACTACAACTCATTCTAACCAAGCCATTATACTAGCAAACACTCAGTGTACCTAGTGGCATCCTATACGTGGCTATTGGACTTTGCTATAGTCCCACTAGTGCAAAGACATTTGCAGAGCGCGTCTGCCTGCGTTGCACACTACAACTCATTCTAACCAAGCCATTATACTAGCAAACACTCAGTGTACCTAGTGGCATCCTATACGTGGCTATTGGACTTTGCTATAGTCCCACTAGTGCAAAGACATTTGCAGAGCGCGTCTGCCTGCGTTGCACACTACAACTCATTCTAACCAAGCCATTATACTAGCAAACACTCAGTGTACCTAGTGGCATCCTATACGTGGCTATTGGACTTTGCTATAGTCCCACTAGTGCAAAGACATTTGCAGAGCGCGTCTGCCTGCGTTGCACACTACAACTCATTCTAACCAAGCCATTATACTAGCAAACACTCAGTGTACCTAGTGGCATCCTATACGTGGCTATTGGACTTTGCTATAGTCCCACTAGTGCAAAGACATTTGCAGAGCGCGTTTGCCTGCGTTGCACACTACAACTCATTCTAACCAAGCCATTATACTAGCAAACACTCAGTGTACCTAGTGGCATCCTATACGTGGCTATTGGACTTTGCTATAGTCCCACTAGTGCAAAGACATTTGCAGAGCGCGTCTGCCTGCGTTGCACACTACAACTCATTCTAACCAAGCCATTATACTAGCAAACACTCAGTGTACCTAGTGGCATCCTATACGTGGCTATTGGACTTTGCTATAGTCCCACTAGTGCAAAGACATTTGCAGAGCGCGTCTGCCTGCGTTGCACACTACAACTCATTCTAACCAAGCCATTATACTAGCAAACACTCAGTGTACCTAGTGGCATCCTATACGTGGCTATTGGACTTTGCTATAGTCCCACTAGTGCAAAGACATTTGCAGAGCGCGTCTGCCTGCGTTGCACACTACAACTCATTCTAACCAAGCCATTATACTAGCAAACACTCAGTGTACCTAGTGGCATCCTATACGTGGCTATTGGACTTTGCTATAGTCCCACTAGTGCAAAGACATTTGCAGAGCGCGTCTGCCTGCGTTGCACACTACAACTCATTCTAACCAAGCCATTATACTAGCAAACACTCAGTGTACCTAGTGGCATCCTATACGTGGCTATTGGACTTTGCTATAGTCCCACTAGTGCAAAGACATTTGCAGAGCGCGTCTGCCTGCGTTGCACACTACAACTCATTCTAACCAAGCCATTATACTAGCAAACACTCAGTGTACCTAGTGGCATCCTATACGTGGCTATTGGACTTTGCTATAGTCCCACTAGTGCAAAGACATTTGCAGAGCGCGTCTGCCTGCGTTGCACACTACAACTCATTCTAACCAAGCCATTATACTAGCAAACACTCAGTGTACCTAGTGGCATCCTATACGTGGCTATTGGACTTTGCTATAGTCCCACTAGTGCAAAGACATTTGCAGAGCGCGTCTGCCTGCGTTGCACACTACAACTCATTCTAACCAAGCCATTATACTAGCAAACACTCAGTGTACCTAGTGGCATCCTATACGTGGCTATTGGACTTTGCTATAGTCCCACTAGTGCAAAGACATTTGCAGAGCGCGTCTGCCTGCGTTGCACACTACAACTCATTCTAACCAAGCCATTATACTAGCAAACACTCAGTGTACCTAGTGGCATCCTATACGTGGCTATTGGACTTTGCTATAGTCCCACTAGTGCAAAGACATTTGCAGAGCGCGTCTGCCTGCGTTGCACACTACAACTCATTCTAACCAAGCCATTATACTAGCAAACACTCAGTGTACCTAGTGGCATCCTATACGTGGCTATTGGACTTTGCTATAGTCCCACTAGTGCAAAGACATTTGCAGAGCGCGTCTGCCTGCGTTGCACACTACAACTCATTCTAACCAAGCCATTATACTAGCAAACACTCAGTGTACCTAGTGGCATCCTATACGTGGCTATTGGACTTTGCTATAGTCCCACTAGTGCAAAGACATTTGCAGCACGTCTGCCTGCGTTGCACACTCCAACTAATTATAACTAAGTTGCATTGTCAGGGATATTTATTCTTTATTATTCTGCTGTTAATAAAGCTAGACCACCACTGCAATCTTCACCACCTCTCAATTTTTACTACCACATTTTCAGTCCACAATCTTGTCGCAATCAACATGAGTGGCAAAATGACAGATGCTGGTGGAAAGGGGAAGAGGCGTGGTGGAAAAGGCAAAAAAGGTTTTGTCCGTGGGGAAGGTGGCAAAGCTCCATTATCATCTGCTGAAGATAGACCATCTACCAGCAAAAGTAAGATGTCTACTACTTACCGTGGACAATCCGATGTGCTCCCTTTTTTACGGACACGAACAACAGGAAGAAAGGTAGATGATGGGCAAAAAAGGAAAATGCTTGAATGGATCTCAAGTGGTCCAACAAGTGCCCTCTCAGCCACTTCAAGTACCGCATCCAAAAAACACCAGTCCTCTGAGTTGTCATCCCAATCACACTTGATTTCTCCCAGCTCTGAAGTCTCCATCAGCCCTGCACAGTATGGTGGAACTGAGATGGCTGAGTCTGCAGAGCTGTTCAGTCACACTATAGCCTGGGAATCAGAGGTCTGCTCCCAAGCTACAGTGAGTACAGAACAGGAAATGGTCTGCAGTGATGCCCAGAACCTTTGTGACTCAGATTCAGGCCGTGAGGACCAAGTTTCTGAGCATAATGTTGACCCTTTGTCACAAACTGTAACACCTGTGGTTATAGACAATGAGGAACATACTGATGAAGATGAGACGCAGATACCCGATTGGGATGACAACTTAAATATTCCGTCAGGGCAAGAAGAGGCTCGGTCTGAGGGGGAGGGGAGTGCAAACACAACAATTGATGATGACGTTCTAGATCCCACCTACTGTCAACCCCCAGTCAGGCACTCGAGGAGGTCAACAGAGGCGGTGGAGGAGGATGCAACCGACGACGAAGTTACCTTGCGCCTTCCTGGACAGAGTCGGAGCACTGGTAGCACGTCTACAACTGCATCCTCAGCCACCACTCTGCCTATGAGCATTATTCGGGGTGGATCAACAGGTCGCATGGCCTCTAAGCCTTGCCTAGCCTGGTCCTTTTTTCACATCGAAAAAGATCGCCCAACTCATGTGATATGTAACATTTGTCATGATTCTCTTAGTAGAGGTCAAAAGCTCAGCAGTTTGACAACTTCTTCCATGAATCGTCACATGAATAAATATCATAAGTCCCGGTGGGAAGCTCACCGTGCTGCAATGCGGCCTAGCGGAGCGAACCATCCACCGCCCGCCCCTTCCACTGCATCCGCGCGCTCTTCATCTTCTAGGACTGTGGGGACAGCTGCCACACCTGTTTTTCCACGCAAAACTTCCACCACTGTAACCGCAACAGGCAGTTTGCTTGTAAGGTCGTCAGTTGGTTTGGAAGGGGAAACAAGTGAGTGTGTACAGCTCTCTCAGACATCGATAGCACCAACGTTGGATGAAGGCAACATCATGTCTCCGCCTGCACTTTCCTCACAAACCTGCATTTTTCCAGGGACACCCTACTCAACACCGTCTACACACAGCAGCCAGATCTCTGTCCCTCAGATGTGGTCAAATAAAAGGCCACTTCCTCCGACCCATGACAAAGCTAAGAGGTTGACTCTATCCCTCTGTAAGCTGTTGGCTACCGAAATGCTGCCTTTCCGCCTAGTGGACACACAGGATTTTAGAGACCTTATGTCTGTCGCTGTGCCCCAGTACCAGATGCCTAGTCGCCACTACTTCTCTAAGAAAGGTGTGCCCGCGCTACACCAGCATGTCGCACACAACATCACCGCTTCCTTGAGAAACTCTGTGTGTGAACGGGTGCATTTCACCACCGATACTTGGACCAGTAAGCATGGACAGGGACGTTACATGTCGCTGACTGGGCACTGGGTAACTATGGTGATAGATGGTGAAGGGTCTGCTGCACAAGTCTTGCCGTCCCCACGACTTGTGTGTCAATCCTCTGTCTGTCCAAGTTCCGCCACTGCTTCTGCATCCTCCACCTCATCTGGGTCCTCCACCTCCGCCCCAAGCCTGCCTGGTCAGGCCACCAGCGTTCTCACTGCGCAGAAGGAATCACGCACCCCTCATTACTATGCTGGCAGCAGAGCGCAACGGCATCAGGCGGTCTTTAGCTTGACATGTCTTGGTAATAAGAGTCACACAGCTGAGGAGTTGTGGTCAGCTTTGCGGTCCGAGTTTAATAAATGGTTGTCTCCACTCAAACTGCAGCCTGGTAAGGCCGTGTGCGACAATGCTGCAAACCTGGGTGCGGCACTTCGCCTGGGCAAGGTGACACACGTACCTTGTATGGCTCACGTGTTGAACCTTGTCGTGCAGCAATTTTTAACACACTATCCCGGCCTAGATGGCCTTCTGAACAGGGCACGAAAACTGTCAGCTCACTTCCGCCGTTCAAGCGCCGCAGCAGAGCGACTTGCATCGCTCCAGAAGTCTTTCGGCCTGCCGGTTCATCGCCTGAAATGCGATGTGGCGACACGCTGGAATTCAACTCTCCACATGTTACAGCGACTGTGGCAGCACCGCAGAGCCCTGGTGCAATACGTCATGACGTATAGCCTGGGCCAACGAGATGCAGAGGTGGGGCAGATCACCCTGATGGAGTGGTCTCAGATCAAGGACCTATGCACCCTTCTGCACAGTTTCGACATGGCGACGAATATGTTTAGCGCTGACAATGCCATTATCAGCATGACGATTCCAGTCATTTACATGCTGGAGCACACGCTAAACACTATTCGGAGTCAGGGGGTGGGACAACATGAAGGGGAGGAACTACAGGAGGATTCATATGCGCAAGGGACAACAACATCACCAAGGTCCAGACGTTCATCATCACCAACGCAGCAGGCATGGGACCATGGGGGACAGGGATCGACAAGGGTGCATAGTAGCAGGCGAAATGTTGAGCAAGGTGCAGGAGAACATGAAGAAATGGAGGACGAACTGTCCATGGACATGGAAGACTCAGCGGATGAGGGAGACCTTGGTCAAATTTCAGTTGAAAGAGGTTGGGGTCAGATGTCAGAGGAAGAAAGAACGGGTAGCACCTCTATGCCACAAACACAGCATGGACTTGGTCCGCATGGCTGCGCAAGACACATGAGTGCCTTTTTGTTGCACTACCTCCAACATGACAGTCGTATTGTCAAAATTAGAAGTGATGATGACTACTGGATTGCCACACTATTAGATCCCCGGTACAAGTCCAAATTTTGTGACATAATTCCAGCCATAGAAAGGGACGCACGTATGCAGGAGTATCAGCAGAAGCTGTTACTAGATCTTAGCTCGGCTTTTCCACCAAACAACCGTGCAGGTGCAGGGAGTGAATCTCCCAGTTGTAACTTGACAAACATGGGACGGTCTCGTCATCTTCAACAGTCTACCCGTACCAGTAGGACCTTTTCTGGTGCCGGTAACAGCAATTTTATGGAATCTTTTCATAATTTTTTTAGACCCTCTTTTGCAAGGCCACCAGAGACAACAAGTCTGACACATAGTCAACGGCTGGAGAGGATGATACAGGAGTATCTCCAAATGAACATCGATGCCATGACTGTGCAACTGGAGCCTTGCTCCTTTTGGGCTTCAAACCTACAAAAATGGCCAGAGCTCGCAACTTACGCCTTGGAGATTTTGTCGTGTCCAGCTGCCAGCGTTGTCTCTGAACGTGTATTCAGTGCTGCTGGGTGTGTGCTGACAGATAAGCGCACGCGTCTGTCCAGTGACAATGTGGACAGACTGACGTTCATCAAAATGAACAAGTCATGGATCCAGAAGGAATTTACTACCCCTGTGTCATCCTGGGGAGAGTAAATGCTTGTGGATTTGGAATGTGCTTGATGCAAATCAAAACATCCTGTTTGCAACTAGGGCCCAAGTGCTGCCACTGATGGGGTGGGTGTCTGTGTGGCCCAATTTTTGGAAAAAAGGGAGACTCCGCTTGGAGTAACCCTTGCTTGCTGTGTTTTTAAAAGAAGCCAAGATGAACAGAGCTGGGATCAGGAAAGACTTTGCTACCTACCCCGGTGTCATCCTGTGGACGGCTAAGAATAGCGTATTTTTGAATGTGCTTGATGCAAATCAAAACATCCTGTTTGCAACTAGGGCCCAAGTGCTGCCACTGATGGGGTGGGTGTCTGTGTGGCCCAATTTTTGGAAAAAAGGGAGACTCCGCTTGGAGTAACCCTTGCTTGCTGTGTTTTTAAAAGAAGCCAAGATGAACAGAGCTGGGATCAGGAAAGACTTTGCTACCTACCCCGGTGTCATCCTGGGGACGGCTAAGAATAGCGTATTTTTGAATGTGCTTGATGCAAATCAAAACATCCTGTTTGCAACTAGGGCCCAAGTGCTGCCACTGATGGGGTGGGTGTCTGTGTGGCCCAATTTTTGGAAAAAAGGGAGACTCCGCTTGGAGTAACCCTTGCTTACATTGTTTTTAAAAGAAGCCAAGATGAACAAGTCATGGGTCAGCAAAGACTTTGCTACCTACCCCAGTGTCATCCTGGGGACGGCTAAGAATAGCGTATTTTTGAATGTGCTTGATGCAAATCAAAACATCCTGTTTGCAACTAGGGCCCAAGTGCTGCCACTGATGGGGTGGGTGTCTGTGTGGCCCAATTTTTGGAAAAAAGGGAGACTCCGCTTGGAGTAACCCTTGCTTGCTGTGTTTTTAAAAGAAGCCAAGATGAACAGAGCTGGGATCAGGAAAGACTTTGCTACCTACCCCGGTGTCATCCTGTGGACGGCTAAGAATAGCGTATTTTTGAATGTGCTTGATGCAAATCAAAACATCCTGTTTGCAACTAGGGCCCAAGTGCTGCCACTGATGGGGTGGGTGTCTGTGTGGCCCAATTTTTGGAAAAAAGGGAGACTCCGCTTGGAGTAACCCTTGCTTACATTGTTTTTAAAAGAAGCCAAGATGAACAAGTCATGGGTCAGCAAAGACTTTGCTACCTACCCCAGTGTCATCCTGGGGACGGCTAAGAATAGCGTATTTTTGAATGTGCTTGATGCAAATCAAAACATCCTGTTTGCAACTAGGGCCCAAGTGCTGCCACTGATGGGGTGGGTGTCTGTGTGGCCCAATTTTTGGAAAAAAGGGAGACTCCGCTTGGAGTAACCCTTGCTTGCTGTGTTTTTAAAAGAAGCCAAGATGAACAGAGCTGGGATCAGGAAAGACTTTGCTACCTACCCCGGTGTCATCCTGTGGACGGCTAAGAATAGCGTATTTTTGAATGTGCTTGATGCAAATCAAAACATCCTGTTTGCAACTAGGGCCCAAGTGCTGCCACTGATGGGGTGGGTGTCTGTGTGGCCCAATTTTTGGAAAAAAGGGAGACTCCGCTTGGAGTAACCCTTGCTTGCTGTGTTTTTAAAAGAAGCCAAGATGAACAGAGCTGGGATCAGGAAAGACTTTGCTACCTACCCCGGTGTCATCCTGTGGACGGCTAAGAATAGCGTATTTTTGAATGTGCTTGATGCAAATCAAAACATCCTGTTTGCAACTAGGGCCCAAGTGCTGCCACTGATGGGGTGGGTGTCTGTGTGGCCCAATTTTTGGAAAAAAGGGAGACTCCGCTTGGAGTAACCCTTGCTTACATTGTTTTTAAAAGAAGCCAAGATGAACAAGTCATGGGTCAGCAAAGACTTTGCTACCTACCCCGGTGTCATCCTGGGGACGGCTAAGAATAGCGTATTTTTGAATGTGCTTGATGCAAATCAAAACATCCTGTTTGCAACTAGGGCCCAAGTGCTGCCACTGATGGGGTGGGTGTCTGTGTGGCCCAATTTTTGGAAAAAAGGGAGACTCCGCTTGGAGTAACCCTTGCTTACATTGTTTTTAAAAGAAGCCAAGATGAACAAGTCATGGGTCAGCAAAGACTTTGCTACCTACCCCAGTGTCATCCTGGGGACGGCTAAGAATAGCGTATTTTTGAATGTGCTTGATGCAAATCAAAACATCCTGTTTGCAACTAGGGCCCAAGTGCTGCCACTGATGGGGTGGGTGTCTGTGTGGCCCAATTTTTGGAAAAAAGGGAGACTCCGCTTGGAGTAACCCTTGCTTACATTGTTTTTAAAAGAAGCCAAGATGAACAAGTCATGGGTCAGCAAAGACTTTGCTACCTACCCCGGTGTCATCCTGGGGACGGCTAAGAATAGCGTATTTTTGAATGTGCTTGATGCAAATCAAAACATCCTGTTTGCAACTAGGGCCCAAGTGCTGCCACTGATGGGGTGGGTGTCTGTGTGGCCCAATTTTTGGAAAAAAGGGAGACTCCGCTTGGAGTAACCCTTGCTTACATTGTTTTTAAAAGAAGCCAAGATGAACAAGTCATGGGTCAGCAAAGACTTTGCTACCTACCCCAGTGTCATCCTGGGGACGGCTAAGAATAGCGTATTTTTGAATGTGCTTGATGCAAATCAAAACATCCTGTTTGCAACTAGGGCCCAAGTGCTGCCACTGATGGGGTGGGTGTCTGTGTGGCCCAATTTTTGGAAAAAAGGGAGACTCCGCTTGGAGTAACCCTTGCTTACATTGTTTTTAAAAGAAGCCAAGATGAACAAGTCATGGGTCAGCAAAGACTTTGCTACCTACCCCGGTGTCATCCTGGGGACGGCTAAGAATAGCGTATTTTTGAATGTGCTTGATGCAAATCAAAACATCCTGTTTGCAACTAGGGCCCAAGTGCTGCCACTGATGGGGTGGGTGTCTGTGTGGCCCAATTTTTGGAAAAAAGGGAGACTCCGCTTGGAGTAACCCTTGCTTGCTGTGTTTTTAAAAGAAGCCAAGATGAACAGAGCTGGGATCAGGAAAGACTTTGCTACCTACCCCGGTGTCATCCTGTGGACGGCTAAGAATAGCGTATTTTTGAATGTGCTTGATGCAAATCAAAACATCCTGTTTGCAACTAGGGCCCAAGTGCTGCCACTGATGGGGTGGGTGTCTGTGTGGCCCAATTTTTGGAAAAAAGGGAGACTCCGCTTGGAGTAACCCTTGCTTGCTGTGTTTTTAAAAGAAGCCAAGATGAACAGAGCTGGGATCAGGAAAGACTTTGCTACCTACCCCGGTGTCATCCTGTGGACGGCTAAGAATAGCGTATTTTTGAATGTGCTTGATGCAAATCAAAACATCCTGTTTGCAACTAGGGCCCAAGTGCTGCCACTGATGGGGTGGGTGTCTGTGTGGCCCAATTTTTGGAAAAAAGGGAGACTCCGCTTGGAGTAACCCTTGCTTACATTGTTTTTAAAAGAAGCCAAGATGAACAAGTCATGGGTCAGCAAAGACTTTGCTACCTACCCCGGTGTCATCCTGGGGACGGCTAAGAATAGCGTATTTTTGAATGTGCTTGATGCAAATCAAAACATCCTGTTTGCAACTAGGGCCCAAGTGCTGCCACTGATGGGGTGGGTGTCTGTGTGGCCCAATTTTTGGAAAAAAGGGAGACTCCGCTTGGAGTAACCCTTGCTTACATTGTTTTTAAAAGAAGCCAAGATGAACAAGTCATGGGTCAGCAAAGACTTTGCTACCTACCCCGGTGTCATCCTGGGGACGGCTAAGAATAGCGTATTTTTGAATGTGCTTGATGCAAATCAAAACATCCTGTTTGCAACTAGGGCCCAAGTGCTGCCACTGATGGGGTGGGTGTCTGTGTGGCCCAATTTTTGGAAAAAAGGGAGACTCCGCTTGGAGTAACCCTTGCTTGCTGTGTTTTTTAAAAGGAGCCAAGATGAACATAGCTGGGATCAGGAAAGACTTTGCTTCTCTAACCCGGGGTCATCCTGGGGACGGTTAAGAATAGCGTATTTTTGAATGTGCTTGATGCAAATCTAGCTGTGAAGTGTACAACTGGGGCCCAAGTGCTGCCACTGAAGGGGTGGGTGTGTGTGGGGCCCAATTTTTGGAAAAAAGGGAGACTCCGCTTGGAGTAACCCTTGCTTGCTGTGTTTTTAAAAGAAGCCAAGATGAACAGAGCTGGGATCAGGAAAGACTTTGCTACCTACCCCGGTGTCATCCTGGGGACGGATAAGAATGGCGTATTTTTGAATGTGCTTGATGCAAATCTAGCTGTGAAGTGTACAACTGGGGCACAACTGCTGCCACTGAAGGGGTGGGTGTGTGGGGCCCAATTTTTGGAAAAAAGGGAGACTCCGCTTGGAGTCACCTTGCGGTGTTTTACATGACTTTAGAAGGGCGTGCCATGCCTATATCTGTGTGTCCTCCTCTTTTTCCTTGTCCAGCTGTTTTGTTTTCGCATGAGTACATGTCCTTGTCACTTTCCCATGTGTTTGTGTTGTGTTGTGAGTTGTTTGTCACCTTTTGGACACCTTTGAGGGTGTTTTCTAGGTGTTTTACTGTGTTTGTGATTGCCTGCCATTGTTTCCTATGGGCTCGAGTTCGGTTCGTCGAACGTTCGACGAGCCGAACTCGAGCCAGACCCCCCGTTCGGCGAACCGCCTCGAGCCGAACCGGGACCGGTTCGCTCATCTCTAATAGCATTTGAAGCATGGAGACGATTATCTCGAGATTGCAAGATAACCAAACAAAACTTTTAGTGGATTTCTACTTATTTTATTAAATATCATCTTCACCAAACAGGACAAGCTTGCATGTGTTATAGTTTTGGAGAAAAATGTGTTCATTTCATGTATGCGCAAAATGCCTTTGAAATGGCTTTAAAATGGATTTGGAGCATGGAGACGATTATCTCAGGATGGCAATATAAACAAACGAAACTTTTAGTAGATTTCTACTTATTTTATTAAATATTATCTCCACCAAACAGGACAAGCTTGCATCTGTTATAGTTTTGGAGAAAAATGTGTTCATTTCATGTATGCGCGAAATGCCTTAAAAATGGCTTTAAAATGGATTTGGAGCATGGAGACGATTATCTCGGGATTGCAAGATAACCAAACAAAACTTTTAGTGGATTTCTACTTATTTTATTAAATATCATCTCCACCAAACAGGACAAGCTTGCATCTGTTATAGTTTTGGAGAAAAATGTGTTCATTTCATGTATGCGCGAAATGCCTTAAAAATGGCTTTAAAATGGATTTGGAGCATGGAGACGATTATCTCGGGATTGCAAGATAACCAAACAAAACTTTTAGTGGATTTCTACTTATTTTATTAAATATCATCTCCACCAAACAGGACAAGCTTGCATCTGTTATAGTTTTGGAGAAAAATGTGTTCATTTCATGTATGCGCAAAATGCCTTTGAAATGGCTTTAAAATGGATTTGGAGCATGGAGACGATTATCTCAGGATGGCAATATAAACAAACGAAACTTTTAGTAGATTTCTACTTATTTTATTAAATATTATCTCCACCAAACAGGACAAGCTTGCATCTGTTATAGTTTTGGAGAAAAATGTGTTCATTTCATGTATGCGCGAAATGCCTTAAAAATGGCTTTAAAATGGATTTGGAGCATGGAGACGATTATCTCGGGATTGCAAGATAACCAAACAAAACTTTTAGTGGATTTCTACTTATTTTATTAAATATCATCTCCACCAAACAGGACAAGCTTGCATCTGTTATAGTTTTAAAGAAAAATGTGTTCATTTCTTTTATGCGCGAAATGCCTTAGAAATGGGTTTTAAGAGCATTTGAAGCATGGAGACGATTATCTCGAGATTGCAAGATAACCAAACAAAACTTTTAGTGGATTTCTACTTATTTTATTAAATATCATCTCCACCAAACAGGACAAGCTTGCATCTGTTATAGTTTTGGAGAAAAATGTGTTCATTTCATGTATGCGCAAAATGCCTTTGAAATGGCTTTAAAATGGATTTGGAGCATGGAGACGATTATCTCAGGATGGCAATATAAACAAACGAAACTTTTAGTAGATTTCTACTTATTTTATTAAATATTATCTCCACCAAACAGGACAAGCTTGCATCTGTTATAGTTTTGGAGAAAAATGTGTTCATTTCATGTATGCGCGAAATGCCTTAAAAATGGCTTTAAAATGGATTTGGAGCATGGAGACGATTATCTCGGGATTGCAAGATAACCAAACAAAACTTTTAGTGGATTTCTACTTATTTTATTAAATATCATCTCCTCCAAACAGGACAAGCTTGCATCTGTTATAGTTTTAAAGAAAAATGTGTTCATTTCATTTATGCGCGAAATGCCTTAGAAATGGGTTTTAAGAGCATTTGAAGCATGGAGACGATTATCTCGAGATTGCAAGATAACCAAACAAAACTTTTAGTGGATTTCTACTTATTTTATTAAATATCATCTCCACCAAACAGGACAAGCTTGCATCTGTTATAGTTTTGGAGAAAAATGTGTTCATTTCATGTATGCGCGAAATGCCTTAAAAATGGCTTTAAAATGGATTTGGAGCATGGAGACGATTATCTCGGGATTGCAAGATAACCAAACAAAACTTTTAGTGGATTTCTACTTATTTTATTAAATATCATCTCCACCAAACAGGACAAGCTTGCATCTGTTATAGTTTTGGAGAAAAATGTGTTCATTTCATGTATGCGCGAAATGCCTTAAAAATGGCTTTAAAATGGATTTGGAGCATGGAGACGATTATCTCGGGATTGCAAGATAACCAAACAAAACTTTTAGTGGATTTCTACTTATTTTATTAAATATCATCTCCACCAAACAGGACAAGCTTGCATGTGTTATAGTTTTGGAGAAAAATGTGTTCATTTCATGTATGCGCAAAATGCCTTTGAAATGGCTTTAAAATGGATTTGGAGCATGGAGACGATTATCTCAGGATGGCAATATAAACAAACGAAACTTTTAGTAGATTTCTACTTATTTTATTAAATATTATCTCCACCAAACAGGACAAGCTTGCATCTGTTATAGTTTTGGAGAAAAATGTGTTCATTTCATGTATGCGCGAAATGCCTTAAAAATGGCTTTAAAATGGATTTGGAGCATGGAGACGATTATCTCGGGATTGCAAGATAACCAAACAAAACTTTTAGTGGATTTCTACTTATTTTATTAAATATCATCTCCACCAAACAGGCATCTGTTATAGTTTTAAAGAAAAATGTGTTCATTTCATTTATGCGCGAAATGCCTTAGAAATGGGTTTTAATAGCATTTGAAGCATGGAGACGATTATCTCGAGATTGCAAGATAACCAAACAAAACTTTTAGTGGATTTCTACTTATTTTATTAAATATCATCTCCACCAAACAGGACAAGCTTGCATCTGTTATAGTTTTGGAGAAAAATGTGTTCATTTCATGTATGCGCAAAATGCCTTTGAAATGGCTTTAAAATGGATTTGGAGCATGGAGACGATTATCTCAGGATGGCAATATAAACAAAGGAAACTTTTAGTAGATTTCTACTTATTTTATTAAATATTATCTCCACCAAACAGGACAAGCTTGCATCTGTTATAGTTTTGGAGAAAAATGTGTTCATTTCATGTATGCGCGAAATGCCTTAAAAATGGCTTTAAAATGGATTTGGAGCATGGAGACGATTATCTCGGGATTGCAAGATAACCAAACAAAACTTTTAGTGGATTTCTACTTATTTTATTAAATATCATCTCCACCAAACAGGACAAGCTTGCATCTGTTATAGTTTTAAAGAAAAATGTGTTCATTTCATTTATGCGCGAAATGCCTTAGAAATGGGTTTTAAGAGCATTTGAAGCATGGAGACGATTATCTCGAGATTGGAAGATAACCAAACAAAACTTTTAGTGGATTTCTACTTATTTTATTAAATATCATCTCCACCAAACAGGACAAGCTTGCATGTGTTATAGTTTTGGAGAAAAATGTGTTCATTTCATGTATGCGCAAAATGCCTTTGAAATGGCTTTAAAATGGATTTGGAGCATGGAGACGATTATCTCAGGATGGCAATATAAACAAACGAAACTTTTAGTAGATTTCTACTTATTTTATTAAATATTATCTCCACCAAACAGGACAAGCTTGCATCTGTTATAGTTTTGGAGAAAAATGTGTTCATTTCATGTATGCGCGAAATGCCTTAAAAATGGCTTTAAAATGGATTTGGAGCATGGAGACGATTATCTCGGGATTGCAAGATAACCAAACAAAACTTTTAGTGGATTTCTACTTATTTTATTAAATATCATCTCCACCAAACAGGACAAGCTTGCATCTGTTATAGTTTTAAAGAAAAATGTGTTCATTTCATTTATGCGCGAAATGCCTTAGAAATGGGTTTTAAGAGCATTTGAAGCATGGAGACGATTATCTCGAGATTGGAAGATAACCAAACAAAACTTTTAGTGGATTTCTACTTATTTTATTAAATATCATCTCCACCAAACAGGACAAGCTTGCATGTGTTATAGTTTTGGAGAAAAATGTGATCATTTCATTTATGCGCGAAATGCCTTAAAGACGGCTTTAAAATGGATTTGGAGCATGGAGACGATTATCTCGGGATTGCAAAATAACCAAACAAATCTTTTAGTGGATTTCTACTTATTTTATTAAATATTATCTCCACCAAACAGGAGAAGCTTGCATCAGTTATAGTTTTGGAGAAAAAGTGATCATTTCATTTATGCGCAAAATGCCTTTGAAATGGCTTTAAAATGGATTTGGAGCATGGAGACAATTATCTTAGGATTGCAATATAAACAAACGAAACTTTTAGTAGGTTTCTACTTATTTTATTAAATATTATCCCCTCCAAACAGGACGAGCTTCCATCTGTTATAGTTTTGGAGAAAAATGTGTTCATTTCATGTATGCGCAAAATGCCTTTGAAATGGCTTTAAAATGGATTTGGAGCATGGAGACGATTATCTCAGGATGGCAATATAAACAAACGAAACCTTTAGTAGATTTCTACTTATTTTATTAAATATTATCTCCACCAAACAGGACAAGCTTGCATCTGTTATAGTTTTGGAGAAAAATGTGTTTATTTCATGTATGCGCGAAATGCCTTAAAAATGGCTTTAAAATGGATTTGGAGCATGGAGACGATTATCTCGGGATTGCAAGATAACCAAACAAAACTTTTAGTGGATTTCTACTTATTTTAATAAATATCATCTCCACCAAACAGAACAAGCTTGCATGTGTTATAGTTTTAAAGAAAAATGTGTTCATTTCATTTATGCGCGAAATGCCTTAGAAATGGGTTTTAAGAGCATTTGAAGCATGGAGACGATTATCTCGAGATTGCAAGATAACCAAACAAAACTTTTAGTGGATTTCTACTTATTTTATTAAATATCATCTCCACCAAACAGGACAAGCTTGCATCTGTTATAGTTTTGGAGAAAAATGTGTTCATTTCATGTATGCGCGAAATGCCTTAAAAATGGCTTTAAAATGGATTTGGAGCATGGAGACGATTATCTCGGGATTGCAAGATAACCAAACAAAACTTTTAGTGGATTTCTACTTATTTTATTAAATATCATCTCCACCAAACAGGACAAGCTTGCATCTGTTATAGTTTTGGAGAAAAATGTGTTCATTTCATTTATGCGCGAAATGCCTTAGAAATGGGTTTTAAGAGCATTTGAAGCATGGAGACGATTATCTCGAGATTGCAAGATAACCAAACAAAACTTTTAGTGGATTTCTACTTATTTTATTAAATATCATCTCCACCAAACAGGACAAGCTTGCATCTGTTATAGTTTTGGAGAAAAATGTGTTCATTTCATGTATGCGCGAAATGCCTTAAAAATGGCTTTAAAATGGATTTGGAGCATGGAGACGATTATCTCGGGATTGCAAGATAACCAAACAAAACTTTTAGTGGATTTCTACTTATTTTATTAAATATCATCTCCACCAAACAGGACAAGCTTGTATGTGTTATAGTTTTGGAGAAAAATGTGTTCATTTCATGTATGCGCAAAATGCCTTTGAAATGGCTTTAAAATGGATTTGGAGCATGGAGACGATTATCTCAGGATGGCAATATAAACAAACGAAACTTTTAGTAGATTTCTACTTATTTTATTAAATATTATCTCCACCAAACAGGACAAGCTTGCATCTGTTATAGTTTTGGAGAAAAATGTGTTCATTTCATGTATGCGCGAAATGCCTTAAAAATGGCTTTAAAATGGATTTGGAGCATGGAGACGATTATCTCGGGATTGCAAGATAACCAAACAAAACTTTTAGTGGATTTCTACTTATTTTATTAAATATCATCTCCACCAAACAGGACAAGCTTGCATCTGTTATAGTTTTGGAGAAAAATGTGTTCATTTCATGTATGCGCGAAATGCCTTAAAAATGGCTTTAAAATGGATTTGGAGCATGGAGACGATTATCTCGGGATTGCAAGATAACCAAACAAAACTTTTAGTGGATTTCTACTTATTTTATTAAATATCATCTCCACCAAACAGGACAAGCTTGCATCTGTTATAGTTTTGGAGAAAAATGTGTTCATTTCATGTATGCGCAAAATGCCTTTGAAATGGCTTTAAAATGGATTTGGAGCATGGAGACGATTATCTCAGGATGGCAATATAAACAAACGAAACTTTTAGTAGATTTCTACTTATTTTATTAAATATTATCTCCACCAAACAGGACAAGCTTGCATCTGTTATAGTTTTGGAGAAAAATGTGTTCATTTCATGTATGCGCGAAATGCCTTAAAAATGGCTTTAAAATGGATTTGGAGCATGGAGACGATTATCTCGGGATTGCAAGATAACCAAACAAAACTTTTAGTGGATTTCTACTTATTTTATTAAATATCATCTCCACCAAACAGGACAAGCTTGCATCTGTTATAGTTTTAAAGAAAAATGTGTTCATTTCATTTATGCGCGAAATGCCTTAGAAATGGGTTTTAAGAGCATTTGAAGCATGGAGACGATTATCTCGAGATTGCAAGATAACCAAACAAAACTTTTAGTGGATTTCTACTTATTTTATTAAATATCATCTCCACCAAACAGGACAAGCTTGCATCTGTTATAGTTTTGGAGAAAAATGTGTTCATTTCATGTATGCGCGAAATGCCTTAAAAATGGCTTTAAAATGGATTTGGAGCATGGAGACGATTATCTCGGGATTGCAAGATAACCAAACAAAACTTTTAGTGGATTTCTACTTATTTTATTAAATATCATCTCCACCAAACAGGACAAGCTTGCATCTGTTATAGTTTTGGAGAAAAATGTGTTCATTTCATTTATGCGCGAAATGCCTTAGAAATGGGTTTTAATAGCATTTGAAGCATGGAGACGATTATCTCGAGATTGCAAGATAACCAAACAAAACTTTTAGTGGATTTCTACTTATTTTATTAAATATCATCTCCACCAAACAGGACAAGCTTGCATCTGTTATAGTTTTGGAGAAAAATGTGTTCATTTCATGTATGCGCGAAATGCCTTAAAAATGGCTTTAAAATGGATTTGGAGCATGGAGACGATTATCTCGGGATTGCAAGATAACCAAACAAAACTTTTAGTGGATTTCTACTTATTTTATTAAATATCATCTTCACCAAACAGGACAAGCTTGCATGTGTTATAGTTTTGGAGAAAAATGTGTTCATTTCATGTATGCGCAAAATGCCTTTGAAATGGCTTTAAAATGGATTTGGAGCATGGAGACGATTATCTCAGGATGGCAATATAAACAAACGAAACTTTTAGTAGATTTCTACTTATTTTATTAAATATTATCTCCACCAAACAGGACAAGCTTGCATCTGTTATAGTTTTGGAGAAAAATGTGTTCATTTCATGTATGCGCGAAATGCCTTAAAAATGGCTTTAAAATGGATTTGGAGCATGGAGACGATTATGTCGGGATTGCAAGATAACCAAACAAAACTTTTAGTGGATTTCTACTTATTTTATTAAATATCATCTCCACCAAACAGGACAAGCTTGCATCTGTTATAGTTTTGGAGAAAAATGTGTTCATTTCATGTATGCGCGAAATGCCTTAAAAATGGCTTTAAAATGGATTTGGAGCATGGAGACGATTATCTCGGGATTGCAAGATAACCAAACAAAACTTTTAGTGGATTTCTACTTATTTTATTAAATATCATCTCCACCAAACAGGACAAGCTTGCATCTGTTATAGTTTTGGAGAAAAATGTGTTCATTTCATGTATGCGCAAAATGCCTTTGAAATGGCTTTAAAATGGATTTGGAGCATGGAGACGATTATCTCAGGATGGCAATATAAACAAACGAAACTTTTAGTAGATTTCTACTTATTTTATTAAATATTATCTCCACCAAACAGGACAAGCTTGCATCTGTTATAGTTTTGGAGAAAAATGTGTTCATTTCATGTATGCGCGAAATGCCTTAAAAATGGCTTTAAAATGGATTTGGAGCATGGAGACGATTATCTCGGGATTGCAAGATAACCAAACAAAACTTTTAGTGGATTTCTACTTATTTTATTAAATATCATCTCCACCAAACAGGACAAGCTTGCATCTGTTATAGTTTTAAAGAAAAATGTGTTCATTTCATTTATGCGCGAAATGCCTTAGAAATGGGTTTTAAGAGCATTTGAAGCATGGAGACGATTATCTCGAGATTGCAAGATAACCAAACAAAACTTTTAGTGGATTTCTACTTATTTTATTAAATATCATCTCCACCAAACAGGACAAGCTTGCATCTGTTATAGTTTTGGAGAAAAATGTGTTCATTTCATGTATGCGCAAAACGCCTTTGAAATGGCTTTAAAATGGATTTGGAGCATGGAGACGATTATCTCAGGATGGCAATATAAACAAACGAAACTTTTAGTAGATTTCTACTTATTTTATTAAATATTATCTCCACCAAACAGGACAAGCTTGCATCTGTTATAGTTTTGGAGAAAAATGTGTTCATTTCATGTATGCGCGAAATGCCTTAAAAATGGCTTTAAAATGGATTTGGAGCATGGAGACGATTATCTCGGGATTGCAAGATAACCAAACAAAACTTTTAGTGGATTTCTACTTATTTTATTAAATATCATCTCCACCAAACAGGACAAGCTTGCATCTGTTATAGTTTTAAAGAAAAATGTGTTCATTTCATTTATGCGCGAAATGCCTTAGAAATGGGTTTTAAGAGCATTTGAAGCATGGAGACGATTATCTCGAGATTGCAAGATAACCAAACAAAACTTTTAGTGGATTTCTACTTATTTTATTAAATATCATCTCCACCAAACAGGACAAGCTTGCATCTGTTATAGTTTTGGAAAAAATGTGTTCATTTCATGTATGCGCGAAATGCCTTAAAAATGGCTTTAAAATGGATTTGGAGCATGGAGACGATTATCTCGGGATTGCAAGATAACCAAACAAAACTTTTAGTGGATTTCTACTTATTTTATTAAATATCATCTCCACCAAACAGGACAAGCTTGCATGTGTTATAGTTTTGGAGAAAAATGTGATCATTTCATTTATGCGCAAAATGCCTTTGAAATGGCTTTAAAATAGATTTGGAGCATGAAGACGATTATCTCAGGATTGCAATATAAACAAACAAAACTTTTAGTAGATTTCTACTTATTTTATTAAATATTATCTCCACCAAACAGGACAAGCTTGCATCTGTTATAGTTTTGGAGAAAAATGTGATCATTTCATTTATGCGCGAAATGCCTTAAAGACGGCTTTAAAATGGATTTGGAGCATGGAGACGATTATCTCGGGATTGCAAAATAACCAAACAAATCTTTTAGTGGATTTCTACTTATTTTATTAAATATTATCTCCACCAAACAGGAGAAGCTTGCATCAGTTATAGTTTTGGAGAAAAAGTGATCATTTCATTTATGCGCAAAATGCCTTTGAAATGGCTTTAAAATGGATTTGGAGCATGGAGACAATTATCTTAGGATTGCAATATAAACAAACGAAACTTTTAGTAGGTTTCTACTTATTTTATTAAATATTATCCCCTCCAAACAGGACGAGCTTCCATCTGTTATAGTTTTGGAGAAAAATGTGTTCATTTCATGTATGCGCAAAATGCCTTTGAAATGGCTTTAAAATGGATTTGGAGCATGGAGACGATTATCTCAGGATGGCAATATAAACAAACGAAACCTTTAGTAGATTTCTACTTATTTTATTAAATATTATCTCCACCAAACAGGACAAGCTTGCATCTGTTATAGTTTTGGAGAAAAATGTGTTTATTTCATGTATGCGCGAAATGCCTTAAAAATGGCTTTAAAATGGATTTGGAGCATGGAGACGATTATCTCGGGATTGCAAGATAACCAAACAAAACTTTTAGTGGATTTCTACTTATTTTATTAAATATCATCTCCACCAAACAGGACAAGCTTGCATGTGTTATAGTTTTGGAGAAAAATGTGTTCATTTCATGTATGCGCAAAATGCCTTTGAAATGGCTTTAAAATGGATTTGGAGCATGGAGACGATTATCTCAGGATGGCAATATAAACAAACGAAACTTTTAGTAGATTTCTACTTATTTTATTAAATATTATCTCCACCAAACAGGACAAGCTTGCATCTGTTATAGTTTTGGAGAAAAATGTGTTCATTTCATGTATGCGCGAAATGCCTTAAAAATGGCTTTAAAATGGATTTCATAGTTTCATAGTTTTTAAGGTTGAAGGGAGACTCTAAGTCTATCTAGTTCAACCTGTAGCCTAACATGTTGATCCAGAGGAAGGCAAAAAAAACCCAATGTGTCAAATAAGCTCCAATGGGGAAAAAAATTCCTTCCTGACTCCACATACGGCAATCAGACTAGTTCCCTGGATCAACACCCTGTCATAAAATCTAATATACATAACTGGTAATATTATATTTTTCAAGAAATGCGTTCAGGCTCTGCTTAAATTTTACTAGTGAATCCCTCATTACAACATCATACGGCAGAGAGCTCCATAGTCTCACTGCTCGTACAGTAAAGAATCCTCATCTGTGATTATGATTAAACATTCTTTCCTCAAGACTTAGCGGATGCCCCCTGTTCCAGTCGCAGGCCTAGGTGTAAAGAGATCTTTGGAAAGGTCTCTGTACTGTCCCCTCATATATTTATACATTGTGATTAGATCCCCCTAAGCCTTTGTTTTTCCTAACTAACTAATCCCAAGTTTAATAACCTGTCTTGGTATTGCAGCCCCCCCCATTCCTCTAATAATCTAGGTCGCTCTTCTATCTACCTGTAAGATTATGCTATTTATAACCTTATATACTTTTGCTAACAAGAAATGCATCCATTCCTCTCTTAAATTCATTCAGTGAGTTGGCCATCACCACTTCCTCAGGAAGAGAGTTCCAGAGCCTCACTGCTCTTACCGTGAAGAACCCTCTTCTATGCTGATGTAGGAATTTTCTTTCCTCCAATCGAAAAGAATGCCCCCTTGTTCTTGTCATAGTCCTTGGTACAAACAGATCATGGGAGAGATCTCTATATGGCCCTCTGATATATTTGTACATATTTATTAGGTCTCCCCTAAGTCTTCTCTTTTCTAGAGTAAATAGACCTAATTTTGATAACCTTTCCGTGTATTGTAATGCACCCATTCCATTTATTATTTTAGTAGCCCGCCTCTGAACCCTTTCAAGTTCAGTAATGTCTTTCTTCAGCACCGGCGCCCAAAATTGCACACAATACTCCAAGTGTGGTCTGACTAGTGATTTGTACAGAGGGAGAATGATGTTTTCATCTCGTGCCCCCAGACCTCTTCTAATGCATCCCATCACCCTATTTGCTTTGGTGGCTGCTGCCTGACACTGGGCACTCCAATTTAGATTCTTATTCACTAAGATGCCTAAGTCTTTTTCCATGTCTGATTTCCCCAGCAGTTTCCCATTTGGAGCATGGAGACGATTATCTCGGGATTGCAAGATAACCAAACAAAACTTTTAGTGGATTTCTACTTATTTTATTAAATATCATCTCCACCAAACAGGACAAGCTTGCATCTGTTATAGTTTTGGAGAAAAATGTGTTCATTTCATGTATGCGCGAAATGCCTTAAAAATGGCTTTAAAATGGATTTGGAGCATGGAGACGATTATCCCGGAATTGCAAGATAACCAAACAAAACTTTTAGTGGATTTCTACTTATTTTATTAAATATCATCTCCACCAAACAGGACAAGCTTGCATCTGTTATAGTTTTGGAGAAAAATGTGTTCATTTCATGTATGCGTAAAATGCCTTTGAAATGGCTTTAAAATGGATTTGAAGCATGGAGACGATTATCTCGAGATTGCAAGATAACCAAACAAAACTTTTAGTGGATTTCTACTTATTTTATTAAATATCATCTCCACCAAACAGGACAAGCTTGCATCTGTTATAGTTTTGGAGAAAAATGTGTTCATTTCATGTATGCGCGAAATGCCTTAAAAATGGCTTTAAAATGGATTTGGAGCATGGAGACGATTATCTCAGGATGGCAATATAAACAAACGAAACTTTTAGTAGATTTCTACTTATTTTATTAAATATTATCTCCACCAAACAGGACAAGCTTGCATCTGTTATAGTTTTGGAGAAAAATGTGTTCATTTCATGTATGCGCGAAATGCCTTAAAAATGGCTTTAAAATGGATTTGGAGCATGGAGACGATTATCTCGGGATTGCAAGATAACCAAACAAAACTTTTAGTGGATTTCTACTTATTTTATTAAATATCATCTCCACCAAACAGGACAAGCTTGCATCTGTTATAGTTTTAAAGAAAAATGTGTTCATTTCATTTATGCGCGAAATGCCTTAGAAATGGGTTTTAAGAGCATTTGAAGCATGGAGACGATTATCTCGAGATTGCAAGATAACCAAACAAAACTTTTAGTGGATTTCTACTTATTTTATTAAATATCATCTCCACCAAACAGGACAAGCTTGCATCTGTTATAGTTTTAGAAAAAAATGTGTTCATTTCATGTATGCGCGAAATGCCTTAAAAATGGCTTTAAAATGGATTTGGAGCATGGAGACGATTATCTCGGGATTGCAAGATAAGCAAACAAAACTTTTAGTGGATTTCTACTTATTTTATTAAATATCATCTCCACCAAACAGGACAAGCTTGCATCTGTTATAGTTTTGGAGAAAAATGTGTTCATTTCATTTATGCGCGAAATGCCTTAGAAATGGGTTTTAATAGCATTTGAAGCATGGAGACGATTATCTCGAGATTGCAAGATAACCAAACAAAACTTTTAGTGGATTTCTACTTATTTTATTAAATATCATCTCCACCAAACAGGACAAGCTTGCATCTGTTATAGTTTTGGAGAAAATGTGTTCATTTCATGTATGCGCGAAATGCCTTAAAAATGGCTTTAAAATGGATTTGGAGCATGGAGACGATTATCTCGGGATTGCAAGATAACCAAACAAAACTTTTAGTGGATTTCTACTTATTTTATTAAATATCATCTCCACCAAACAGGACAAGCTTGTATCTGTTATAGTTTTGGAGAAAAATGTGTTCATTTCATGTATGCGCAAAATGCCTTTGAAATGGCTTTAAAATGGATTTGGAGCATGGAGACTATTATCTCAGGATGGCAATATAAACAAACGAAACTTTTAGTAGATCTCTACTTATTTTATTAAATATTATCTCAACCAAACAGGACAAGCTTGCATCTGTTATAGTTTTGGAGAAAAATGTGTTCATTTCATGTATGCGCGAAATGCCTTAAAAATGGCTTTAAAATGGATTTGGAGCATGGAGACGATTATCTCGGGATTGCAAGATAACCAAACAAAACTTTTAGTGGATTTCTACTTATTTTATTAAATATCATCTCCACCAAACAGGACAAGCTTGCATCTGTTATAGTTTTAAAGAAAAATGTGTTCATTTCATTTATGCGCGAAATGCCTTAGAAATGGGTTTTAAGAGCATTTGAAGCATGGAGACGATTATCTCGAGATTGCAAGATAACCAAACAAAACTTTTAGTGGATTTCTACTTATTTTATTAAATATCATCTCCACCAAACAGGACAAGCTTGCATCTGTTATAGTTTTGGAGAAAAATGTGTTCATTTCATGTATGCGCAAAATGCCTTTGAAATGGCTTTAAAATGGATTTGGAGCATGGAGACGATTATCTCGGGATTGCAAGATAACCAAACAAAACTTTTAGTGGATTTCTACTTATTTTATTAAATATCATCTCCACCAAACAGGACAAGCTTGCATCTGTTATAGTTTTGGAGAAAAATGTGTTCATTTCATGTATGCGCAAAATGCCTTTGAAATGGCTTTAAAATGGATTTGGAGCATGGAGACGATTATCTCAGGATGGCAATATAAACAAACGAAACTTTTAGTAGATCTCTACTTATTTTATTAAATATTATCTCAACCAAACAGGACAAGCTTGCATCTGTTATAGTTTTGGAGAAAAATGTGTTCATTTCATGTATGCGCGAAATGCCTTAAAAATGGCTTTAAAATGGATTTGGAGCATGGAGACGATTATCTCGGGATTGCAAGATAACCAAACAAAACTTTTAGTGGATTTCTACTTATTTTATTAAATATCATCTCCACCAAACAGGACAAGCTTGCATCTGTTATAGTTTTAAAGAAAAATGTGTTCATTTCATTTATGCGCGAAATGCCTTAGAAATGGGTTTTAAGAGCATTTGAAGCATGGAGACGATTATCTCGAGATTGCAAGATAACCAAACAAAACTTTTAGTGGATTTCTACTTATTTTATTAAATATTATCTCCACCAAACAGGACAAGCTTGCATCTGTTATAGTTTTAAAGAAAAATGTGTTCATTTCATTTATGCGCGAAATGCCTTAGAAATGGGTTTTAAGAGCATTTGAAGCATGGAGACGATTATCTCGAGATTGCAAGATAACCAAACAAAACTTTTAGTGGATTTCTACTTATTTTATTAAATATTATCTCCACCAAACAGGACAAGCTTGCATCTGTTATAGTTTTGGAGAAAAATGTGTTCATTTCATGTATGCGCGAAATGCCTTAAAAATGGCTTTAAAATGGATTTGGAGCATGGAGACGATTATCTCGGGATTGCAAGATAACCAAACAAAACTTTTAGTGGATTTCTACTTATTTTATTAAATATCATCTCCACCAAACAGGACAAGCTTGCATCTGTTATAGTTTTGGAGAAAAATGTGTTCATTTCATTTATGCGCGAAATGCCTTAGAAATGGGTTTTAATAGCATTTGAAGCATGGAGACGATTATCTCGAGATTGCAAGATAACCAAACAAAACTTTTAGTGGATTTCTACTTATTTTATTAAATATCATCTCCACCAAACAGGACAAGCTTGCATCTGTTATAGTTTTGGAGAAAAATGTGTTCGTTTCATTTATGCGCGAAATGCCTTAGAAATGGGTTTTAATAGCATTTGAAGCATGGAGACGATTATCTCGAGATTGCAAGATAACCATACAAAACTTTTAGTGGATTTCTACTTATTTTATTAAATATCATCTCCACCAAACAGGACAAGCTTGCATCTGTTATAGTTTTGGAGAAAAATGTGTTCATTTCATGTATGCGCGAAATGCCTTAAAAATGGCTTTAAAATGGATTTGGAGCATGGAGACGATTATCTCGGGATTGCAAGATAACCAAACAAAACTTTTAGTGGATTTCTACTTATTTTATTAAATATCATCTCCACCAAACAGGACAAGCTTGCATCTGTTATAGTTTTGGAGAAAAATGTGTTCATTTCATGTATGCGCAAAATGCCTTTGAAATGGCTTTAAAATGGATTTGGAGCATGGAGACGATTATCTCAGGATGGCAATATAAACAAACGAAACTTTTAGTAGATTTCTACTTATTTTATTAAATATTATCTCCACCAAACAGGACAAGCTTGCATCTGTTATAGTTTTGGAGAAAAATGTGTTCATTTCATGTATGCGCGAAATGCCTTAAAAATGGCTATAAAATGGATTTGGAGCATGGAGACGATTATCTCGGGATTGCAAGATAACCAAACAAAACTTTTAGTGGATTTCTACTTATTTTATTAAATATCATCTCCACCAAACAGGACAAGCTTGCATCTGTTATAGTTTTGGAGAAAAATGTGTTCATTTCATGTATGCGCGAAATGCCTTAAAAATGGCTTTAAAATGGATTTGGAGCATGGAGACGATTATCTCGGGATTGCAAGATAACCAAACAAAACTTTTAGTGGATTTCTACTTATTTTATTAAATATCATCTCCACCAAACAGGACAAGCTTGCATCTGTTATAGTTTTGGAGAAAAATGTGTTCATTTCATGTATGCGCAAAATGCCTTTGAAATGGCTTTAAAATGGATTTGGAGCATGGAGACGAATATCTCAGGATGGCAATATAAACAAACGAAACTTTTAGTAGATTTCTACTTATTTTATTAAATATTATCTCCACCAAACAGGACAAGCTTGCATCTGTTATAGTTTTGGAGAAAAATGTGTTCATTTCATGTATGCGCGAAATGCCTTAAAAATGGCTTTAAAATGGATTTGGAGCATGGAGACGATTATCTCGGGATTGCAAGATAACCAAACAAAACTTTTAGTGGATTTCTACTTATTTTATTAAATATCATCTCCACCAAACAGGACAAGCTTGCATCTGTTATAGTTTTAAAGAAAAATGTGTTCATTTCATTTATGCGCGAAATGCCTTAGAAATGGGTTTTAAGAGCATTTGAAGCATGGAGACGATTATCTCGAGATTGCAAGATAACCAAACAAAACTTTTAGTGGATTTCTACTTATTTTATTAAATATCATCTCCACCAAACAGGACAAGCTTGCATCTGTTATAGTTTTGGAGAAAAATGTGTTCATTTCATGTATGCGCGAAATGCCTTAAAAATGGCTTTAAAATGGATTTGGAGCATGGAGTCGATTATCTCGGGATTGCAAGATAACCAAACAAAACTTTTAGTGGATTTCTACTTATTTTATTAAATATCATCTCCACCAAACAGGACAAGCTTGCATCTGTTATAGTTTTGGAGAAAAATGTGTTCATTTCATTTATGCGCGAAATGCCTTAGAAATGGGTTTTAATAGCATTTGAAGCATGGAGACGATTATCTCGAGATTGCAAGATAACCAAACAAAACTTTAGTGGATTTCTACTTATTTTATTAAATATCATCTCCACCAAACAGGACAAGCTTGCATGTGTTATAGTTTTGGAGAAAAATGTGTTCATTTAATGTATGCGCAAAATGCCTTTGAAATGGCTTTAAAATGGATTTGGAGCATGGAGACGATTATCTCAGGATGGCAATATAAACAAACGAAACTTTTAGTAGATTTCTACTTATTTTATTAAATATTATCTCCACCAAACAGGACAAGCTTGCATCTGTTATAGTTTTGGAGAAAAATGTGTTCATTTCATGTATGCGCGAAATGCCTTAAAAATGGCTTTAAAATGGATTTGGAGCATGGAGACGATTATCTCGGGATTGCAAGATAACCAAACAAAACTTTTAGTGGATTTCTACTTATTTTATTAAATATCATCTCCACCAAACAGGACAGACTTGCATCTGTTATAGTTTTAAAGAAAAATGTGTTCATTTCATTTATGCGCGAAATGCCTTAGAAATGGGTTTTAAGAGCATTTGAAGCATGGAGACGATTATCTCGAGATTGCAAGATAACCAAACAAAACTTTTAGTGGATTTCTTTTTATTTTATTAAATATCATCTCCACCAAACAGGACAAGCTTGCATCTGTTATAGTTTTGGAGAAAAATGTGTTCATTTCATGTATGCGCGAAATGCCTTAAAAATGGCTTTAAAATGGATTTGGAGCATGGAGACGATTATCTCGGGATTGCAAGATAACCAAACAAAACTTTTAGTGGATTTCTACTTATTTTATTAAATATCATCTCCACCAAACAGGACAAGCTTGCATCTGTTATAGTTTTGGAGAAAAATGTGTTCATTTCATTTATGCGCGAAATGCCTTAGAAATGGGTTTTAATAGCATTTGAAGCATGGAGACGATTATCTCAAGATTGCAAGATAACCAAACAAAACTTTTAGTGGATTTCTACTTATTTTATTAAATATCATCTCCACCAAACAGGACAAGCTTGCATCTGTTATAGTTTTGGAGAAAAATGTGTTCATTTCATGTATGCGCGAAATGCCTTAAAAATGGCTTTAAAATGGATTTGGAGCATGGAGACGATTATCTCGGGATTGCAAGATAACCAAACAAAACTTTTAGTGGATTTCTACTTATTTTATTAAATATCATCTCCACCAAACAGGACAAGCTTGCATGTGTTATAGTTTTGGAGAAAAATGTGTTCATTTCATGTATGCGCAAAATGCCTTTGAAATGGCTTTAAAATGGATTTGGAGCATGGAGACGATTATCTCAGGATGGCAATATAAACAAACGAAACTTTTAGTAGATTTCTACTTATTTTATTAAATATTATCTCCACCAAACAGGACAAGCTTGCATCTGTTATAGTTTTGGAGAAAAATGTGTTCATTTCATGTATGCGCGAAATGCCTTAAAAATGGCTTTAAAATGGATTTGGAGCATGGAGACGATTATCTCGGGATTGCAAGATAACCAAACAAAACTTTTAGTGGATTTCTACTTATTTTATTAAATATCATCTCCACCAAACCGGACAAGCTTGCATCTGTTATAGTTTTGGAGAAAAATGTGTTCATTTCATGTATGCGCGAAATGCCTTAAAAATGGCTTTAAAATGGATTTGGAGCATGGAGACGATTATCTCGGGATTGCAAGATAACCAAACAAAACTTTTAGTGGATTTCTACTTATTTTATTAAATATCATCTCCACCAAACAGGACAAGCTTGCATCTGTTATAGTTTTGGAGAAAAATGTGTTCATTTCATGTATGCGCAAAATGCCTTTGAAATGGCTTTAAAATGGATTTGGAGCATGGAGACGATTATCTCAGGATGGCAATATAAACAAACGAAACTTTTAGTAGATTTCTACTTATTTTATTAAATATTATCTCCACCAAACAGGACAAGCTTGCATCTGTTATAGTTTTGGAGAAAAATGTGTTCATTTCATGTATGCGCAAAATGCCTTTGAAATGGCTTTAAAATGGATTTGGAGCATGGAGACGATTATCTCAGGATGGCAATATAAACAAACGAAACTTTTAGTAGATTTCTACTTATTTTATTAAATATTATCTCCACCAAACAGGACAAGCTTGCATCTGTTATATATAGTTTTGGAGAAAAATGTGTTCATTTCATTTATGCGCGAAATGCCTTAGAAATGGGTTTTAAGAGCATTTGAAGCATGGAGACGATTATCTCGAGATTGCAAGATAACCAAACAAAACTTTTAGTGGATTTCTACTTATTTTATTAAACAAACAGGACAAGCTTGCATCTGTTATAGTTTTGGAGAAAAATGTGTTCATTTCATGTATGCGCGAAATGCCTTAAAAATGGCTTTAAAATGGATTTGGAGCATGGAGACGATTATCTCGGGATTGCAAGATAACCAAACAAAACTTTTAGTGGATTTCTACTTATTTTATTAAATATCATCTCCACCAAACAGGACAAGCTTGCATCTGTTATAGTTTTGGAGAAAAATGTGTTCATTTCATTTATGCGCGAAATGCCTTAGAAATGGGTTTTAATAGCATTTGACGCATGGAGACGATTATCTCGAGATTGCAAGATAACCAAACAAAACTTTTAGTGGATTTCTACTTATTTTATTAAATATCATCTCCACCAAACAGGACAAGCTTGCATCTGTTATAGTTTTGGAGAAAAATGTGTTCATTTCATGTATGCGCGAAATGCCTTAAAAATGACTTTAAAATGGATTTGGAGCATGGAGACGATTATCTCGGGATTGCAAGATAACCAAACAAAACTTTTAGTGGATTTCTACTTATTTTATTAAATATCATCTCCACCAAACAGGACAAGCTTGCATGTGTTATAGTTTTGGAGAAAAATGTGTTCATTTCATGTATGCGCAAAATGCCTTTGAAATGGCTTTAAAATGGATTTGGAGCATGGAGACGATTATCTCAGGATGGCAATATAAACAAACGAAACTTTTAGTAGATTTCTACTTATTTTATTAAATATTATCTCCACCAAACAGGACAAGCTTGCATCTGTTATAGTTTTGGAGAAAAATGTGTTCATTTCATGTATGCGCGAAATGCCTTAAAAATGGCTTTAAAATGGATTTGGAGCATGGGGACGATTATCTCGGGATTGCAAGATAACCAAACAAAACTTTTAGTGGATTTCTACTTATTTTATTAAATATCATCTCCACCAAACAGGAGAAGCTTGCATCTGTTATAGTTTTAAAGAAAAATGTGTTCATTTCATTTATGCGCGAAATGCCTTAGAAATGGGTTTTAAGAGCATTTGAAGCATGGAGACGATTATCTCGAGATTGCAAGATAACCAAACAAAACTTTTAGTGGATTTCTACTTATTTTATTAAATATCATCTCCACCAAACAGGACAAGCTTGCATCTGTTATAGTTTTGGAGAAAAATGTGTTCATTTCATGTATGCGCGAAATGCTTTAAAAATGGCTTTAAAATGGATTTGGAGCATGGAGACGATTATCTCGGGATTGCAAGATAACCAAACAAAACTTTTAGTGGATTTCTACTTATTTTATTAAATATCATCTCCACCAAACAGGACAAGCTTGCATCTGTTATAGTTTTGGAGAAAAATGT
This sequence comes from Anomaloglossus baeobatrachus, assembly GCF_048569485.1. Classification (NCBI taxonomy): domain Eukaryota; kingdom Metazoa; phylum Chordata; class Amphibia; order Anura; family Aromobatidae; genus Anomaloglossus; species Anomaloglossus baeobatrachus. The sequence goes on from NW_027444146.1 coordinate 676,179, forward strand.
GTTCATTTCATTTATGCGCGAAATGCCTTAGAAATGGGTTTTAATAGCATTTGAAGCATGGAGACGATTATCTCAGGATTGCAAGATAACCAAACAAAACTTTTAGTGGATTTCTACTTATTTTATTAAATATCATCTCCACCAAACAGGACAAGCTTGCATGTGTTATAGTTTTGGAGAAAAATGTGTTCATTTCATGTATGCGCAAAATGCCTTTGAAATGGCTTTAAAATGGATTTGGAGCATGGAGACGATTATCTCAGGATGGCAATATAAACAAACGAAACTTTTAGTAGATTTCGACTTATTTTATTAAATATTATCTCCACCAAACAGGACAAGCTTGCATCTGTTATAGTTTTGGAGAAAAATGTGTTTATTTCATGTATGCGCAAAATGCCTTTGAAATGGCTTTAAAATGGATTTGGAGCATGGAGACGATTATCTCGAGATTGCAAGATAACCAAACAAAACTTTTAGTGGATTTCTACTTATTTTATTAAATATCATCTCCACCAAACAGGACAAGCTTGCATCTGTTATAGTTTTGGAGAAAAATGTGTTCATTTCATTTATGCGCGAAATGCCTTAGAAATGGGTTTTAATAGCATTTGAAGCATGGAGACGATTATCTCGAGATTGCAAAATAACCAAACAAAACTTTTAGTGGATTTCTACTTATTTTATTAAATCATCATCTCTGAAAATAGGGTCCCACAGCTGCACCCCATCAGTGTGAGCAGGACTCTTAGGACTCTTAGAAGAGTTAATGCTCTGAGACCATGGGGGCGCTTAGCCCCCTCTCTTCGTCACTGAGGATGATTTCATTTTTCAGGGATTAGAGAGGGTGGTCCTTGTGGTGGACTGCAGGTATGGAGAGCTGTTGTCATCGTATTAGATAGATAAGAATGATTATATGTATTGTAGAAATGTCTCCTATCATGTTCCCTAATTTTTTATTATGTCCACATCCTGGTCCCCATCTTGGACATCATAACAAACGTGCACTTTTTTGTTTAATTTACACATTGGACCATAGGAAAAATGACACTACAGCTACAGAGGTGACCGTCTGATAGCCCAGCTCGACTATCCATCTCTACTGAAGACCCTTTCAGCTTTTTGAGAGTTGGGTGGAGGACATCATCTCTGAAAATAGGGTCCCACAGCTGCACCCCATCAGTGTGAGCAGGACTCTTAGGACTCTTAGAAGAGTCAATGCTCTGAGACCATTGGGGGCACTTAGCCCCCTCTCTTCATCACTGAGGATGATTTCATTTTTCAGGGATTAGAGAGGGTGGTCCTTGTGGTGGACTGCAGGTATGGAGAGCTGTTGTCATCGTATTAGATAGATAAGAATGATTATATGTATTGTAGAAATGTCTCCTATCATGTTCCCTAATTTTTTATTATGTCCACATCCTGGTCCCCATCTTGGACATCATAACAAACGTGCACTTTTTTGTTTAATTTACACATTGGACCATAGGGAAAATGAAACTACAGCTACAGAGGTGACCGTCTGATAGCCCAGCTCGACTATCCATCTCTACTGAAGACCCTTTCAGCTTTTTGAGAGTTGGGTGGAGGACATCATCTCTGAAAATAGGGTCCCACAGCTGCACCCCATCAGTGTGAGCAGGACTCTTAGGACTTTTAGACCCTTTCAGCTTTTTGAGAGTTGGGTGGAGGACATCATCTCTGAAAATAGGGTCCCACAGCTGCACCCCATCAGTGTGAGCAGGACTCTTAGGACTCTTAGAAGAGTCAATGCTCTGAGACCATGGGGGGCGCTTAGCCCCCTCTCCTCGTCACTGAGGATGATTTCACTTTTTAGGGAATAGAGAGGGTGGTCCTTGTGGTGGACTGCAGGTATGGAGAGCTGTTGTCATCGTATTAGATAGATAAGAATGATTATATGTATTGTAGAAATGTCTCCTATCATGTTCCCTATTTTTTTATTATGTCCACATCCTGGTCCCCATCTTGGAAATCATAACAAACGTGCACTTTTTTGTTTAATTTACAAATTGGACCATAGGAAAAATGACACTACAGCTACAGAGGTGACCGTCTGATAGCCCAGCTCGACTATCCATCTCTACTGAAGACCCTTTCAGCTTTTTGAGAGTTGGGTGGAGGACATCATCTCTGAAAATAGGGTCCCACAGCTGCACCCCATCAGAGTGAGCAGGAATCTTAGGACTCTTAGAAGAGTCAATGCTCTGAGACCATGGGGGGCGCTTAGCCCCCTCTCTTCGTCACTGAGGATGATTTCATTTTTCAGGGATTAGAGAGAGTGGTCCTTGTGGTGGACTGCAGGTATGGAGAGCTGTTGTGATCGTATTAGATAGATAAGAAAGATTATATGTATTGTAGAAATGTCTTCAGTAGAGATGGATAGTCGAGCTGGGCTATCAGACGGTCACCTCTGTAGCTGTAGTGTCATTTTTCCTATGGTCCAATGTGTAAATTAAACAAAAAAGTGCACGTTTGTTATGATGTCCAAGATGGGGACCAGGATGTGGACATAATAAAAAATTAGGGAACATGATAGGAGACATTTCTACAATACATATAATCATTCTTATCTATCTAATACGATGACAACAGCTCTCCATACCTGCAGTCCACCACAAGGACCACCCTCTCTAATCCCTGAAAAATGAAATCATCCTCAGTGACGAAGAGAGGGGGCTAAGCGCCCCCATGGTCTCAGAGCATTAACTCTTCTAAGAGTCCTAAGGGCATTTCGCGCATAAATGAAATGATCACATTTTTCTCCAAAACTATAACAGATGCAAGCTTGTCCTGTTTGGTGGAGATAATATTTAATAAAATAAGTAGAAACCTACTAAAAGTTTTGTTTGTTTATATTGCAATCCTGAGATAATCGTCTCCATGCTCCAAATCCATTTTAAAGCCATTTCAAAGGCATTTCACGCATAAATGAAATGATCACATTTTTCTCCAAAACTATAACACATGCAAGCTTGTCCTATTTGGTGGAGATGATATTTAATAAAATAAGTAGAAATCCACTAAAAGTTTTGTTTGGTTATCTTGCAATCCCAAGATAATCGTCTCCATGCTCCAAATCCATTTTAAAGCCATTTTTAAGGCATTTCGCGCATAAATGAAATGATCACATTTTTCTCCAAAACTATAACAGATGCAAGATTGTCCTGTTTGGTGGAGATAATATTTAATAAAATAAGTAGAAATCTACTAAAAGTTTTGTTTGTTTATATTGCCATCCTGAGATAATCGTCTCCATGCTCCAAATCCATTTTAAAGCCATTTCAAAGGCATTTTGCGCATAAATGAAATGATCACATTTTTCTCCAAAACTATAACACATGCAAGCTTGTCCTGTTTGGTGGAGATGATATTTGGTAAAATAAGTAGAAATCCACTAAAAGTTTTGTTTGGTTATCTTGCAATCCCGAGATAATCGTCTCCATGCTCCAAATCTATTTTAAAGCCATTTCAAAGGCATTGTGCGCATAAATGAAATGATCACATTTTTCTCCAAAACTATAACAGATGCAAGCTTGTCCTGTTTGGTGGGGATAATATTTAATAAAATAAGTAGAAATCCACTAAATGTTTTGTTTGGTTATCTTGCAATCCCGAGATAATCGTCTCCATGCTCCAAATCCATTTTAAAGCCATTTTTAAGGCATTTCGCGCATAAATGAAATGATCACATTTTTCTCCAAAACTATAACAGATGGAAGCTCGTCCTGTTTGGAGGGGATAATATTTAATAAAATAAGTAGAAATCCACTAAAAGTTTTGTTTGGTTATCTTGCAATCCCGAGATAATCGTCTCCATGCTTCAAATCCATTTAAAAGCCATTTTGAAGGCATTTCACGCATAAATGAAATGATCACATTTTTCTTCAAAACTAAAACAGATGCAAGCTTGTCCTGTTTGGTAGAGATGATATTTAATAAAATATGTAGAAATCCACTAAAAGTTTTGTTTGGTTATCTTGCAATCCCGAGATAATCGTCTCCATGCTTCAAAACTATTTTAAAGCCATTTTTAAGGCATTTCGCGCATACATGAAATGATCACATTTTTCTCCAAAACTATAACAGATGCAAGCTTGTCCTGTTTGGTGGAGATAATATTTAATAAAATAAGTAGAAACCTACTAAAAGTTTCGTTTGTTTATATTGCAATCCTGAGATAATCGTCTCCATGCTCCAAATCCATTTTAAAGCCATTTCAAAGGCATTTCGCGCATAAATGAAATGATCACATTTTTCTCCAAAACTATAACAGATGCAAGCTTCTCCTGTTTGGTGGAGATGATTTTTAATAAAATAAGTAGAAATCCACTAACAGATTTGTTTGGTTATCTTGCAATCCCGAGATAGTCGTCTCCATGCTCCAAATCCATGTTAAAGCCATCTTTAAGGCATTTCGCGCATAAATGAAATGATCACATTTTTCTCCAAAACTATAACAGATGCAAGCTTGTCCTGTTTGGTGGAGATGATATTTCATAAAATAAGTAGAAATCCACTAAAAGTTTTGTTTGGTTATCTTGCAATCCCGAGATAATCGTCTCCATGTTCCAAACCCTTTTTAAAGCCATTTTTAAGGCATTTCGCGCATAAATGAAATGATCACATTTTTCTCCAAAACTATAACAGATGCAAGCTTGTCCTGTTTGGTGGGGATAATATTTAATAAAATAAGTAGAAATCCACTAAAAGTTTTGTTTGGTTATCTTGCAATCCCAAGATAATCGTCTCCATGCTCCAAATCCATTTTAAAGCCATTTTTAAGGCATTTCGCGCATAAATGAAATGATCACATTTTTCTCCAAAACTATAACAGATGCAAGCTTGTCCTGTTTGGTGGAGATAATATTTAATAAAATAAGTAGAAATCTACTAAAAGTTTCGTTTGTTTATATTGCCATCCTGAGATAATCGTCTCCTTGTTTCAAATCCATTTTAAAGCCATTTCAAAGGCATTTTGCGCATAAATGAAATGATCACATTTTTCTCCAAAACTATAACACATGCAAGCTTGTCCTGTTTGGTGGAGATGATATTTGGTAAAATAAGTAGAAATCCACTAAAAGTTTTGTTTGGTTATCTTGCAATCCCGAGATAATCGTCTCCATGCTCCAAATCTATTTTAAAGCCATTTCAAAGGCATTGTGCGCATAAATGAAATGATCACATTTTTCTCCAAAACTATAACAGATGCAAGCTTGTCCTGTTTGGAGGGGATGATATTTAACAAAATAATTAGAAATCCACTAAAAGTTTTGTTTGGTTATCTTGCAATCCCGAGATAATCGTCTCCATGCTTCAAAACCATTTTAAAGCCATTTTTAAGGCATTTCGCGCATAAATGAAATGATCACATTTTTCTCCAAAACTTTAACAGATGCAAGCTTGTCCTGTTTGGTGGAGATAATATTTAATAAAATAAGTAGAAACCTACTAAAAGTTTCGTTTGTTTATATTGCAATCCTGAGATAATCGTCTCCATGCTCCAAATCCATTTTAAAGCCATTTCAAAGGCATTTCGCGCATAAATGAAATGATCACATTTTTCTCCAAAACTATAACACATGCAAGCTTGTCCTGTTTGGTGGAGATAATATTTAATAAAATAAGTAGAAATCTACTAAAAGTTTTGTTTGTTTATATTGCCATCCTGAGATAATCGTCTCCATGCTCCAAATCCATTTTAAAGCCATTTCAAAGGCATTTTGCGCATAAATGAAATGATCACATTTTTCTCCAAAACTATAACACATGCAAGCTTGTCCTGTTTGGTGGAGATGATATTTGGTAAAATAAGTAGAAATCCACTAAAAGTTTTGTTTGGTTATCTTGCAATCCCGAGATAATCGTCTCCATGCTCCAAATCTATTTTAAAGCCATTTCAAAGGCATTGTGCGCATAAATGAAATGATCACATTTTTCTCCAAAACTATAACAGATGCAAGCTTGTCCTGTTTGGTGGGGATAATATTTAATAAAATAAGTAGAAATCCACTAAAAGTTTTGTTTGGTTATCTTGCAATCCCGAGATAATCGTCTCCATGCTCCAAATCCATTTTAAAGCCATTTTTAAGGCATTTCGCGCATAAATGAAATGATCACATTTTTCTCCAAAACTATAACAGATGCAAGCTTGTCCTGTTTGGTGGAGATAATATTTAATAAAATAAGTAGAAACCTACTAAAAGTTTCGTTTGTTTATATTGCAATCCTGAGATAATCGTCTCCATGCTCCAAATCCATTTTAAAGCCATTTCAAAGGCATTTCGCGCATAAATTAAATGATCACATTTTTCTCCAAAACTATAACAGATGCAAGCTTCTCCTGTTTGGTGGAGATGATATTTAATAAAATAAGTAGAAATCCACTAACAGATTTGTTTGGTTATCTTGCAATCCCGAGATAGTCGTCTCCATGCTCCAAATCCATTTTAAAGCCATCTTTAAGGCATTTCGCGCATAAATGAAATGATCACATTTTTCTCCAAAACTATAACAGATGCAAGCTTGTCCTGTTTGGTGGAGATGATATTTCATAAAATAAGTAGAAATCCACTAAAAGTTTTGTTTGGTTATCTTGCAATCCCGAGATAATCGTCTCCATGTTCCAAACCCTTTTTAAAGCCATTTTTAAGGCATTTCGCGCATAAATGAAATGATCACATTTTTCTCCAAAACTATAACAGATGCAAGCTTGTCCTGTTTGGTGGGGATAATATTTAATAAAATAAGTAGAAATCCACTAAAAGTTTTGTTTGGTTATCTTGCAATCCCAAGATAATCGTCTCCATGCTCCAAATCCATTTTAAAGCCATTTCAAAGGCATTTTGCGCATAAATGAAATGATCACATTTTTCTCCAAAACTATAACACATGCAAGCTTGTCCTGTTTGGTGGAGATAATATTTAATAAAATAAGTAGAAATCTACTAAAAGTTTTGTTTGTTTATATTGCCATCCTGAGATAATCGTCTCCATGCTCCAAATCCATTTTAAAGCCATTTCAAAGGCATTTTGCGCATAAATGAAATGATCACATTTTTCTCCAAAACTTTAACACATGCAAGCTTGTCCTGTTTGGTGGAGATGATATTTGGTAAAATAAGTAGAAATCCACTAAAAGTTTTGTTTGGTTATCTTGCAATCCCGAGATAATCGTCTCCATGCTCCAAATCTATTTTAAAGCCATTTCAAAGGCATTGTGCGCATAAATGAAATGATCACATTTTTCTCCAAAACTATAACAGATGCAAGCTTGTCCTGTTTGGTGGGGATAATATTTAATAAAATAAGTAGAAATCCACTAAAAGTTTTGTTTGGTTATCTTGCAATCCCGAGATAATCGTCTCCATGCTCCAAATCCATTTTAAAGCCATTTTTAAGGCATTTCGCGCATAAATGAAATGATCACATTTTTCTCCAAAACTATAACAGATGGAAGCTCGTCCTGTTTGGAGGGGATAATATTTAATAAAATAAGTAGAAATCCACTAAAAGTTTTGTTTGGTTATCTTGCAATCCCGAGATAATCGTCTCCATGCTTCAAATCCATTTAAAAGCCATTTTGAAGGCATTTCACGCATAAATGAAATGATCACATTTTTCTTCAAAACTAAAACAGATGCAAGCTTGTCCTGTTTGGTAGAGATGATATTTAATAAAATATGTAGAAATCCACTAAAAGTTTTGTTTGGTTATCTTGCAATCCCGAGATAATCGTCTCCATGCTTCAAAACTATTTTAAAGCCATTTTTAAGGCATTTCGCGCATACATGAAATGATCACATTTTTCTCCAAAACTATAACAGATGCAAGCTTGTCCTGTTTGGTGGAGATAATATTTAATAAAATAAGTAGAAACCTACTAAAAGTTTCGTTTGTTTATATTGCAATCCTGAGATAATCGTCTCCATGCTCCAAATCCATTTTAAAGCCATTTCAAAGGCATTTCGCGCATAAATGAAATGATCACATTTTTCTCCAAAACTATAACAGATGCAAGCTTCTCCTGTTTGGTGGAGATGATATTTAATAAAATAAGTAGAAATCCACTAACAGATTTGTTTGGTTATCTTGCAATCCCGAGATAGTCGTCTCCATGCTCCAAATCCATTTTAAAGCCATCTTTAAGGCATTTCGCGCATAAATGAAATGATCACATTTTTCTCCAAAACTATAACAGATGCAAGCTTGTCCTGTTTGGTGGAGATGATATTTCATAAAATAAGTAGAAATCCACTAAAAGTTTTGTTTGGTTATCTTGCAATCCCGAGATAATCGTCTCCATGTTCCAAACCCTTTTTAAAGCCATTTTTAAGGCATTTCGCGCATAAATGAAATGATCACATTTTTCTCCAAAACTATAACAGATGCAAGCTTGTCCTGTTTGGTGGGGATAATATTTAATAAAATAAGTAGAAATCCACTAAAAGTTTTGTTTGGTTATCTTGCAATCCCAAGATAATCGTCTCCATGCTCCAAATCCATTTTAAAGCCATTTTTAAGGCATTTCGCGCATAAATGAAATGATCACATTTTTCTCCAAAACTATAACAGATGCAAGCTTGTCCTGTTTGGTGGAGATAATATTTAATAAAATAAGTAGAAATCTACTAAAAGTTTCGTTTGTTTATATTGCCATCCTGAGATAATCGTCTCCTTGCTCCAAATCCATTTTAAAGCCATTTCAAAGGCATTTTGCGCATAAATGAAATGATCACATTTTTCTCCAAAACTATAACACATGCAAGCTTGTCCTGTTTGGTGGAGATGATATTTGGTAAAATAAGTAGAAATCCACTAAAAGTTTTGTTTGGTTATCTTGCAATCCCGAGATAATCGTCTCCATGCTCCAAATCTATTTTAAAGCCATTTCAAAGGCATTGTGCGCATAAATGAAATGATCACATTTTTCTCCAAAACTATAACAGATGCAAGCTTGTCCTGTTTGGAGGGGATGATATTTAATAAAATAATTAGAAATCCACTAAAAGTTTTGTTTGGTTATCTTGCAATCCCGAGATAATCGTCTCCATGCTTCAAAACCATTTTAAAGCCATTTTTAAGGCATTTCGCGCATAAATGAAATGATCACATTTTTCTCCAAAACTTTAACAGATGCAAGCTTGTCCTGTTTGGTGGAGATAATATTTAATAAAATAAGTAGAAACCTACTAAAAGTTTCGTTTGTTTATATTGCAATCCTGACATAATCGTCTCCTTGCTCCAAATCCATTTTAAAGCCATTTCAAAGGCATTTCGCGCATAAATGAAATGATCACATTTTTCTCCAAAACTATAACACATGCAAGCTTGTCCTGTTTGGTGGAGATGATATTTAATAAAATAAGTAGAAATCCATTAAAAGTTTTATTTGGTTATCTTGCAATCCCAAGATAATCGTTTCCATGCTCCAAATCCATTTTAAAGCCATTTTTAAGGCATTTCGCGCATAAATGAAATGATCACATTTTTCTCCAAAACTATAACAGATGCAAGCTTGTCCTGTTTGGAGGGGATGATATTTAATAAAATAATTAGAAATCCACTAAAAGTTGTGTTTGGTTATCTTGCAATCCCGAGATAATCGTCTCCATGCTTCAAAACCATTTTAAAGCCATTTTAAGGCATTTCGCGCATAAATGAAATGATCACATTTTTCTCCAAAACTATAACAGATGCAAGCTTGTCCTGTTTGGTGGAGATGATATTTAAAAAAAATAAGTAGAAATCCACTAAAAGTTTTGTTTGGTTATCTTGCAATCCCGAGATAATCGTCTCCGTGCTCCAAACCCTTTTTAAAGCCATTTTTAAGGCATTTCGCGCATAAATGAAATGATCACATTTTTTTCCAAAACTATAACAGATGCAAGCTTGTCCTGTTTGATGGGGATAATATTTAATAAAATAAGTAGAAATCCACTAAAAGTTTTGTTTGGCGCCCCCCATGGTTTTAGAGCATTGACTCTTCTAAGAGTCGTAAGAGTCCTGCTTACACTGATGGGGTGCAGCTGTGGGACCCTATTTTAAGAGATGATGTCCTCCACCCAACTCTCAAAAAGCTGAAAGGGTTTTCAGTAGAGATGGATATTCGAGCTGGGCTATCAGACGGTCACCTCTGTAGCTGTAGTGTCATTTTTCCTATGGTCCAATGTGTAAATTAAACAAAAAAGTACACGTTTGTTATGATGTCCAAGATGGGGACCAGGATGTGGACATAATAAAAAATTAGGGAACATGATAGGAGACATTTCTACAATACATATAATCATTCTTATCTATCTAATACGATCACAACAGCTCTCCATTCCTGCAGTCCACCACAAGGACCACTCTCTCTAATCCCTGAAAAATGAAATCATCCTCAGTGACGAAGAGAGGGGGCTAAGCGCCCCCCATGGTCTCAGAGCATTGACTCTTCTAAGAGTCCTAAGAGTCCTGCTCACACTGATGGGGTGCAGCTGTGGGACCCTATTTTCAGAGATGATGTCCTCCACCCAACTCTCAAAAAGCTGAAAGGGTCTTCAGTAGAGATGGATAGTCGAGCTGGGCTATCAGACGGTCACCTCTGTAGCTGTAGTGTCATTTTTCCTATGGTCCAATGTGTAAATTAAACAAAAAAGTGCACGTTTGTTATGATTTCCAAGATGGGGACCAGGATGTGGACATAATAAAAAAATAGGGAACATGATAGGAGACATTTCTACAATACATATAATTATTCTTATCTATCTAATACGATGACAACAGCTCTCCATACCTGCAGTCCACCACAAGGACCACCCTCTCTAATCCCTGAAAAATGAAATCATCCTCAGTGACGAAGAGAGGGGGCTAAGCGCACCCCATGGTCTCAAAACATTGACTCTTCTAAGAGTCCTAAGAGTCCTGCTCACACTGATGGGGTGCAGCTGTGGGACCCTATTTTCAGAGATGATGTCCTCCACCCAACTCTCAAAAAGCTGAAAGGGTCTTCAGTAGAGATGGATAGTCGAGCTGGGCTATCAGACGGTCACCTCTGTAGCTGTAGTGTCATTTTTCCTATGGTCCAATGTGTAAATTAAACAAAAAAGTGCACGTTTGTTATGATTTCCAAGATGGGGACCAGGATGTGGACATAATAAAAAAATAGGGAACATGATAGGAGACATTTCTACAATACATATAATCATTCTTATCTATCTAATACGATGACAACAGCTCTCCATACCTGCAGTCCACCACAAGGACCACCCTCTCTATTCCCTGAAAAGTGAAATCATCCTCAGTGACGAAGAGAGGGGGCTAAGCGCCCCCCATGGTCTCAGAGCATTGACTCTTCTAAGAGTCCTAAGAGTCCTGCTCACACTGATGGGGTGCAGCTGTGGGACCCTATTTTCAGAGATGATGTTCTCCACCAAACTCTCAAAAAGCTGAAAGGGTCTTCAGTAGAGATGGATAGTCGAGCTGGGCTATCAGACGGTCAACTCTGTACCTGTAGTGTCATTTTTCCTATGGTCCAATGTGTAAATTAAACAAAAAAGTGCACGTTTGTTATGATGTCCAAGATGGGGACCAGGATGTGGACATAATAAAAAATTAGGGAACATGATAGGAGACATTTCTACAATACATATAATCATTCTTATCTATTTAATATGATGACAACAGCTCTCCATACCTGCAGTCCACCACAAGGCCCACCCTCTCTAATCCCTGAAAAATGAAATCATCCTCAGTGACGAAGAGAGGGGGCTAAGCGCCCCCCATGGTCTCAGAGCATTGACTCTTCTAAGAGTCCTAAGAGTCCTGCTCACACTGATGGGGTGCAGCTGTGGGACCCTATTTTCAGAGATGATGTCCTCCACCCAACTCTCAAAAAGCTGAAAGGGTCTTCAGTAGAGATGGATAGTCGAGCTGGGCTATCAGACGGTCACCTCTGTAGCTGTAGTGTCATTTTTCCTATGGTCCAATGTGTAAATTAAACAAAAAAGTGCACGTTTGTTATGATTTCCAAGATGGGGACCAGGATGTGGACATAATAAAAAAATAGGGAACATGATAGGAGACATTTCTACAATACATATAATTATTCTTATCTATCTAATACGATGACAACAGCTCTCCATACCTGCAGTCCACCACAAGGACCACCCTCTCTAATCCCTGAAAAATGAAATCATCCTCAGTGACGAAGAGAGGGGGCTAAGCGCACCCCATGGTCTCAAAACATTGACTCTTCTAAGAGTCCTAAGAGTCCTGCTCACACTGATGGGGTGCAGCTGTGGGACCCTATTTTCAGAGATGATGTCCTCCACCCAACTCTCAAAAAGCTGAAAGGGTCTTCAGTAGAGATGGATAGTCGAGCTGGGCTATCAGACGGTCACCTCTGTAGCTGTAGTGTCATTTTTCCTATGGTCCAATGTGTAAATTAAACAAAAAAGTGCACGTTTGTTATGATTTCCAAGATGGGGACCAGGATGTGGACATAATAAAAAAATAGGGAACATGATAGGAGACATTTCTACAATACATATAATCATTCTTATCTATCTAATACGATGACAACAGCTCTCCATACCTGCAGTCCACCACAAGGACCACCCTCTCTATTCCCTGAAAAGTGAAATCATCCTCAGTGACGAAGAGAGGGGGCTAAGCGCCCCCCATGGTCTCAGAGCATTGACTCTTCTAAGAGTCCTAAGAGTCCTGCTCACACTGATGGGGTGCAGCTGTGGGACCCTATTTTCAGAGATGATGTTCTCCACCAAACTCTCAAAAAGCTGAAAGGGTCTTCAGTAGAGATGCATAGTCGAGCTGGGCTATCAGACGGTCAACTCTGTACCTGTAGTGTCATTTTTCCTATGGTCCAATGTGTAAATTAAACAAAAAAGTGCACGTTTGTTATGATGTCCAAGATGGGGACCAGGATGTGGACATAATAAAAAATTAGGGAACATGATAGGAGACATTTCTACAATACATATAATCATTCTTATCTATTTAATATGATGACAACAGCTCTCCATACCTGCAGTCCACCACAAGGACCACCCTCTCTAATCCCTGAAAAATGAAATCATCCTCAGTGACGAAGAGAGGGGGCTAAGCGCACCCCATGGTCTCAAAACATTGACTCTTCTAAGAGTCCTGCTCACACTGATGGGGTGCAGCTGTGGGACCCTATTTTCAAAGATGATGTCCTCCACCCAACTCTCAAAAAGCTGAAAGGGTCTTCAGTAGAGATGGATAGTCGAGCTGGGCTATCAGACGGTCACCTCTGTAGCTGTAGTGTCATTTTTCCTATGGTCCAATGTGTAAATTAAACAAAAAAGTGCACGTTTGTTATGATTTCCAAGATGGGGACCAGGATGTGGACATAATAAAAAAATAGGGAACATGATAGGAGACATTTCTACAATACATATAATCATTCTTATCTATCTAATACGATGACAACAGCTCTCCATACCTGCAGTCCACCACAAGGACCACCCTCTCTATTCCCTGAAAAGTGAAATCATCCTCAGTGACGAAGAGAGGGGGCTAAGCGCCCCCCATGGTCTCAGAGCATTGACTCTTCTAAGAGTCCTAAGAGTCCTGCTCACACTGATGGGGTGCAGCTGTGGGACCCTATTTTCAGAGATGATGTTCTCCACCAAACTCTCAAAAAGCTGAAAGGGTCTTCAGTAGAGATGGATAGTCGAGCTGGGCTATCAGACGGTCACCTCTGTACCTGTAGTGTCATTTTTCCTATGGTCCAATGTGTAAATTAAACAAAAAAGTGCACGTTTGTTATGATGTCCAAGATGGGGACCAGGATGTGGACATAATAAAAAATTAGGGAACATGATAGGAGACATTTCTACAATACATATAATCATTCTTATCTATTTAATACGATGACAACAGCTCTCCATACCTGCAGTCCACCACAAGGACCACCCTCTCTAATCCCTGAAAAATGAAATCATCCTTAGTGACGAAGAGAGGGGGCTAAACGCCCCCCATGGTCTCAGAGCATTGACTCTTCTAAGAGTCCTAAGAGTCCTGCTCACACTGATGGGGTGCAGCTGTGGGACCCTATTTTCAGAGATGATGTCCTCCACCCAACTCTCAAAAAGCTGAAAGGGTCTTCAGTAGAGATGGATTGTCGAGCTGGGCTATCAGACGGTCACCTCTGTAGCTGTAGTGTCATTTTTCCTATGGTCCAATGTGTAAATTAAACAAAAAAGTGCACGTTTGTTATGATGTCCAAGATGGGGACCAGGATGTGGACATAATAAAAAATTAGGGAACATGATAGGAGACATTTCTACAATACATATAATCATTCTTATCTATCTAATACGATAACAGCTCTCCATACCTGCAGTCCACCACAAGGACCACCCTCTCTAATCCCTGAAAAATGAAATCATCCTCAGTGACGAAGAGAGGGGGCTAAGTGCCCCCAATGGTCTCAGAGCATTGACTCTTCTAAGAGTCCTAAGAGTCCTGCTCACACTGATGGGGTGCAGCTGTGGGACCCTATTTTCAGAGATGATGTCCTCCACCCAACTCTCAAAAAGCTGAAAGGGTCTTCAGTAGAGATGGATAGTCGAGCTGGGCTATCAGACGGTCACCTCTGTAGCTGTAGTGTCATTTTTCCTATGGTCCAATGTGTAAATTAAACAAAAAAGTGCACGTTTGTTATGATGTCCAAGATGGGGACCAGGATGTGGACATAATAAAAAATTAGGGAACATGATAGGAGACATTTCTACAATACATATAATCATTCTTATCTATCTAATACGATGACAACAGCTCTCCATACCTGCAGTCCACCACAAGGACCACCCTCTCTAATCCCTGAAAAATGAAATCATCCTCAGTGACGAAGAGAGGGGGCTAAGCGCCCCCATGGTCTCAGAGCATTAACTCTTCTAAGAGTCCTAAGAGTCCTGCTCACACTGATGGGGTGCAGCTGTGGGACCCTATTTTCAGAGATGATGTCCTCCACCCAACTCTCAAAAAGCTGAAAGGGTCTTCAGTAGAGATGGATAGTCGAGCTGGGCTATCAGACGGTCACCTCTGTAGCTGTAGTGTCATTTTTCCTATGGTCCAATGTGTAAATTAAACAAAAAAGTGCACGTTTGTTATGATGTCCAAGATGGGGACCAGGATGTGGACATAATAAAAAATTAGGGAACATGATAGGAGACATTTCTACAATACATATAATCATTCTTATCTATCTAATACGATGACAACAGCTCTCCATACCTGCAGTCCACCACAAGGACCACCCTCTCTAATCCCTGAAAAATGAAATCATCCTCAGTGACGAAGAGAGGGGGCCAAGCGCCCCCCATGGTACCAGAGCATTGACTCTTCTAAGAGTCCTAAGAGTCCTGCTCACACTGATGGGGTGAAGCTGTGGGACCCTATTTTCAGAGATGATGTCCTCCACCCGACTGTCAAAAAGCTGAAAGGGTCTTCAGTAGAGATGGATAGTCGAGCTGGGCTATCAGACGGTCACCTATGTAGCTGTAGTGTCATTTTTCCTATGGTCCAATGTGTAAATTAAACAAAAAAGTGCACATTTGTTATGATGTCCAAGATGGGGACCAGGATGTGGACATAATAAGAAATTAGGGAACATGATAGGAGACATTTCTACAATACATATAATCATTCTTATCTATCTAATACGATGACAACAGCTCTCCATACCTGCAGTCCACCACAAGGACCACCCTCTCTAATCCCTGAAAAATGAAATCATCCTCAGTGACGAAGAGAGGGGGCTAAGTGCCCCCAATGGTCTCAGAGCATTGACTCTTCTAAGAGTCCTAAGAGTCCTGCTCACACTGATGGGGTGCAGCTGTGGGACCCTATTTTCAGAGATGATGTCCTCCACCCAACTCTCAAAAAGCTGAAAGGGTCTTCAGTAGAGATGGATAGTCGAGCTGGGCTATCAGACGGTCACCTCTGTAGCTGTAGTGTCATTTTTCCTATGGTCCAATGTGTAAATTAAACAAAAAAGTGCACGTTTGTTATGATGTCCAAGATGGGGACCAGGATGTGGACATAATAAAAAATTAGGGAACATGATAGGAGACATTTCTACAATACATATAATCATTCTTATCTATCTAATACGATGACAACAGCTCTCCATACCTGCAGTCCACCACAAGGACCACCCTCTCTAATCCCTGAAAAATGAAATCATCCTCAGTGACGAAGAGAGGGGGCTAAGCGCCCCCATGGTCTCAGAGCATTAACTCTTCTAAGAGTCCTAAGAGTCCTGCTCACACTGATGGGGTGCAGCTGTGGGACCCTATTTTCAGAGATGATGTCCTCCACCCAACTCTCAAAAAGCTGAAAGGGTCTTCAGTAGAGATGGATAGTCGAGCTAGGCTATCAGACGGTCACCTCTGTAGCTGTAGTGTCATTTTTCCTATGGTCCAATGTGTAAATTAAACAAAAAAGTGCACGTTTGTTATGATGTCCAAGATGGGGACCAGGATGTGGACATAATAAAAAATTAGGGAACATGATAGGAGACATTTCTACAATACATATAATCATTCTTATCTATCTAATACGATGACAACAGCTCTCCATACCTGCAGTCCACCACAAGGACCACCCTCTCTAATCCCTGAAAAATGAAATCATCCTCAGTGACGAAGAGAGGGGGCCAAGCGCCCCCCATGGTACCAGAGCATTGACTCTTCTAAGAGTCCTAAGAGTCCTGCTCACACTGATGGGGTGAAGCTGTGGGACCCTATTTTCAGAGATGATGTCCTCCACCCGACTCTCAAAAAGCTGAAAGGGTCTTCAGTAGAGATGGATAGTCGAGCTGGGCTATCAGACGGTCACCTCTGTAGCTGTAGTGTCATTTTTCCTATGGTCCAATGTGTAAATTAAACAAAAAAGTGCACGTTTGTTATGATGTCCAAGATGGGGACCAGGATGTGGACATAATAAGAAATTAGGGAACATGATAGGAGACATTTCTACAATACATATAATCATTCTTATCTATCTTATACGATGACAACAGCTCTCCATACCTGCAGTCCACCACAAGGACCACCCTCTCTAATCCCTGAAAAATGAAATCATCCTCAGTGACGAAGAGAGGGGGCTAAGTGCCCCCAATGGTCTCAGAGCATTAACTCTTCTAAGAGTCCTAAGAGTCCTGCTCACACTGATGGGGTGAAGCTGTGGGACCCTATTTTCAGAGATGATGTCCTCCACCCAACTCTCAAAAAGCTGAAAGGGTCTTCAGTAGAGATGGATAGTCGAGCTGGGCTATCAGACGGTCACCTCTGTAGCTGTAGTGTCATTTTTCCTATGGTCCAATGTGTAAATTAAACAAAAAAGTGCACGTTTGTTATGATGTCCAAGATGGGGACCAGGATGTGGACATAATAAAAAATTAGGGAACATGATAGGAGACATTTCTACAATACATATAATCATTCTTATCTATCTAATACGATGACAACAGCTCTCCATACCTGCAGTCCACCACAAGGACCACCCTCTCTAATCCCTGAAAAATGAAATCATCCTCAGTGACGAAGAGAGGGGGCTAAGCGCCCCCATGGTCTCAGAGCATTAACTCTTCTAAGAGTCCTAAGAGTCCTGCTCACACTGATGGGGTGCAGCTGTGGGACCCTATTTTCAGAGATGATGTCCTCCACCCAACTCTCAAAAAGCTGAAAGGGTCTTCAGTAGAGATGGATAGTCGAGCTGGGCTATCAGACGGTCACCTCTGTAGCTGTAGTGTCATTTTTCCTATGGTCCAATGTGTAAATTAAACAAAAAAGTGCACGTTTGTTATGATGTCCAAGATGGGGACCAGGATGTGGACATAATAAAAAATTAGGGAACATGATAGGAGACATTTCTACAATACATATAATCATTCTTATCTATCTAATACGATGACAACAGCTCTCCATACCTGCAGTCCACCACAAGGACCACCCTCTCTAATCCCTGAAAAATGAAATCATCCTCAGTGACGAAGAGAGGGGGCCAAGCGCCCCCCATGGTACCAGAGCATTGAATCTTCTAAGAGTCCTAAGAGTCCTGCTCACACTGATGGGGTGAAGCTGTGGGACCCTATTTTCAGAGATGATGTCCTCCACCCAACTCTCAAAAAGCTGAAAGGGTCTTCAGTAGAGATGGATAGTCGAGCTGGGCTATCAGACGGTCACCTCTGTAGCTGTAGTGTCATTTTTCCTATGGTCCAATGTGTAAATTAAACAAAAAAGTGCACGTTTGTTATGATGTCCAAGATGGGGACCAGGATGTGGACATATTAAGAAATTAGGGAACATGATAGGAGACATTTCTACAATACATATAATCATTCTTATCTATCTAATACGATCACAACAGCTCTCCATACCTGCAGTCCACCACAAGGACCACTCTCTCTAATCCCTGAAAAATTAAATCATCCTCAGTGACGAAGAGAGGGGGCTAAGCGCCCCCCATGGTCTCAGAGCATTGACTCTTCTAAGAGTCCTAAGATTCCTGCTCACACTGATGGGGTGCAGCTGTGGGACCCTATTTTCAGAGATGATGTCCTCCACCCAACTCTCAAAAAGCTGAAAGGGTCTTCAGTAGAGATGGATAGTCGAGCTGGGCTATCAGACGGTCACCTCTGTAGCTGTAGTGTCATTTTTCCTATGGTCCAATGTGTAAATTAAACAAAAAAGTGCACGTTTGTTATGATTTCCAAGATGGGGACCAGGATGTGGACATAATAAAAAAATAGGGAACATGATAGGAGACATTTCTACAATACATATAATCATTCTTATCTATCTAATACGATGACAACAGCTCTCCATACCTGCAGTCCACCACAAGGACCACCCTCTCTATTACCTGAAAAGTGAAATCATCCTCAGTGACGAAGAGAGGGGGCTAAGCGCCCCCCATGGTCTCAGAGCATTGACTCTTCTAAGAGTCCTAAGAGTCCTGCTCACACTGATGGGGTGCAGCTGTGGGACCCTATTTTCAGAGATGATGTTCTCTACCCAACTCTCAAAAAGCTGAAAGGGTCTTCAGTAGAGATGGATAGTCGAGCTGGGCTATCAGACGGTCACCTCTGTAGCTGTAGTGTCATTTTTCCTATGGTCCAATGTGTAAATTAAACAAAAAAGTGCACGTTTGTTATGATGTCCAAGATGGGGACCAGGATGTGGACATAATAAAAAATTAGGGAACATGATAGGAGACATTTCTACAATACATATAATCATTCTTATCTATTTAATACGATGACAACAGCTCTCCATACCTGCAGTCCACCACAAGGACCACCCTCTCTAATCCCTGAAAAATGAAATCATCCTCAGTGACGAAGAGTGGGGGCTAAGCGCCCCCCATGGTCTCAGAGCATTGACTCTTCTAAGAGTCCTAAGAGTCCTGCTCACACTGATGGGGTGCAGCTGTGGGACCCTATTTTCAGAGATGATGTCCTCCACCCAACTCTCAAAAAGCTGAAAGGGTCTTCAGTAGAGATGGATAGTCGAGCTGGGCTATCAGACGGTCACCTCTGTAGCTGTAGTGTCATTTTTCCTATGGTCCAATGTGTAAATTAAACAAAAAAGTGCAAGATGGGGACCAGGATGTGGACATAATAAAAAATTAGGGAACATGATAGGAGACATTTCTACAATACATATAATCATTCTTATCTATCTAATACGATGACAACAGCTCTCCATACCTGCAGTCCACCACAAGGACCACCCTCTCTAATCCCTGAAAAATGAAATCATCCTCAGTGACGAAGAGAGGGGGCTAAGCGCCCCCATGGTCTCAGAGCATTAACTCTTCTAAGAGTCCTAAGAGTCCTGCTCACACTGATGGGTTGCAGCTGTGGGACCCTATTTTCAGAGATGATGTCCTCCACCCAACTCTCAAAAAGCTGAAAGGGTCTTCAGTAGAGATGGATAGTCGAGCTGGGCTATCAGACGGTCACCTCTGTAGCTGTAGTGTCATTTTTCCTATGGTCCAATGTGTAAATTAAACAAAAAAGTGCACGTTTGTTATGATGTCCAAGATGGGGACCAGGATGTGGACATAATAAAAAATTAGGGAACATGATAGGAGACATTTCTACAATACATATAATCATTCTTATCTATCTAATATGATGATAACAGCTCTCCATATCTGCAGTCCACCACAAGGACCACCCTCTCTAATCCCTGAAAAATGAAATCATCCTCAGTGATGAAGAGAGGGAGCTAAGTGCCCCCAATGGTCTCAGAGCATTGACTCTTCTAAGAGTCCTAAGAGTCCTGCTCACACTGATGGGGTGCAGCTGTGGGACCCTATTTTCAGAGATGATGTCCTCCACCCAACTCTCAAAAAGCTGAAAGGGTCTTCAGTAGAGATGGATAGTCGAGCTGGGCTATCAGACGGTCACCTCTGTAGCTGTAGTGTCATTTTTCCTATGGTCCAATGTGTAAATTAAACAAAAAAGTGCACGTTTGTTATGATGTTCAAGATGGGGACCAGGATGTGGACATAATAAAAAATTAGGGAACATGATAGGAGACATTTCTACAATACATATAATCATTCTTATCTATCTAATACGATCACAACAGCTCTCCATACCTGCAGTCCACCACAAGGACCACTCTCTCTAATCCCTGAAAAATGAAATCATCCTCAGTGACGAAGAGAGGGGGCTAAGCGCCCCCCATGGTCTCAGAGCATTGACTCTTCTAAGAGTCCTAAGATTCCTGCTCACACTGATGGGGTGCAGCTGTGGGACCCTATTTTCAGAGATGATGTCCTCCACCCAACTCTCAAAAAGCTGAAAGGGTCTTCAGTAGAGATGGATAGTCGAGCTGGGCTATCAGACGGTCACCTCTGTAGCTGTAGTGTCATTTTTCCTATGGTCCAATGTGTAAATTAAACAAAAAAGTGCACGTTTGTTATGATTTCCAAGATGGGGACCAGGATGTGGACATAATAAAAAAATAGGGAACATGATAGGAGACATTTCTACAATACATATAATCATTCTTATCTATCTAATACGATGACAACAGCTCTCCATACCTGCAGTCCACCACAAGGACCACCCTCTCTATTCCCTGAAAAGTGAAATCATCCTCAGTGACGAAGAGAGGGGGCTAAGCGCCCCCCATGGTCTCAGAGCATTGACTCTTCTAAGAGTCCTAAGAGTCCTGCTCACACTGATGGGGTGCAGCTGTGGGACCCTATTTTCAGAGATGATGTTCTCCACCCAACTCTCAAAAAGCTAAAAGGGTCTTCAGTAGAGATGGATAGTCGAGCTGGGCTATCAGACGGTCACCTCTGTAGCTGTAGTGTCATTTTTCCTATGGTCCAATGTGTAAATTAAACAAAAAAGTGCACGTTTGTTATGATGTCCAAGATGGGGACCAGGATGTGGACATAATAAAAAATTAGGGAACATGATAGGAGACATTTCTACAATACATATAATCATTCTTATCTATTTAATACGATGACAACAGCTCTCCATACCTGCAGTCCACCACAAGGACCACCCTCTCTAATCCCTGAAAAATGAAATCATCCTCAGTGACGAAGAGAGGGGGCTAAGCGCCCCCCATGGTCTCAGAGCATTGACTCTTCTAAGAGTCCTAAGAGTCCTGCTCACACTGATGGGGTGCAGCTGTGGGACCCTATTTTCAGAGATGATGTCCTCCACCCAACTCTCAAAAAGCTGAAAGGGTCTTCAGTAGAGATGGATAGTCGAGCTGGGCTATCAGACGGTCACCTCTGTAGCTGTAGTGTCATTTTTCCTATGGTCCAATGTGTAAATTAAACAAAAAAGTGCACGTTTGTTATGATGTCCAAGATGGGGACCAGGATGTGGACATAAAAAAAAATTAGGGAACATGATAGGAGACATTTCTACAATACATATAATCATTCTTATCTATCTAATACGATGATAAAAGCTCTCCATATCTGCAGTCCACCACAAGGACCACCCTCTCTAATCCCTGAAAAATGAAATCATCCTCAGTGACGAAGAGTGGGGGCTAAGCGCCCCCCATGGTCTCAGAGCATTGACTCTTCTAAGGGTCCTAAGAGTCCTGCTCACACTGATGGGGTGCAGCTGTGGGACCCTATTTTCAGAGATGATGTCCTCCACCCAACTCTCAAAAAGCTGAAAGGGTCTTCAGTAGAGATGGATAGTCGAGCTGGGCTATCAGACGGTCACCTCTGTAGCTGTAGTGTCATTTTTCCTATGGTCCAATGTGTAAATTAAACAAAAAAGTGCACGTTTGTTATGATGTCCAAGATGGGGACCAGGATGTGGACATAATAAAAAATTAGGGAACATGATAGGAGACATTTCTACAATACATATAATCATTCTTATCTATCTAATACGATGACAACAGCTCTCCATACCTGCAGTCCACCACAAGGACCACCCTCTCTAATCCCTGAAAAATGAAATCATCCTCAGTAACGAAGAGAGGGGGCTAAGCGCCCCCATGGTCTCAGAGCATTAACTCTTCTAAGAGTCCTAAGAGTCCTGCTCACACTGATGGGTTGCAGCTGTGGGACCCTATTTTCAGAGATGATGTCCTCCACCCAACTCTCAAAAAGCTGAAAGGGTCTTCAGTAGAGATGGATAGTCGAGCTGGGCTATCAGACGGTCACCTCTGTAGCTGTAGTGTCATTTTTCCTATGGTCCAATGTGTAAATTAAACAAAAAAGTGCACGTTTGTTATGATGTCCAAGATGGGGACCAGGATGTGGACATAATAAAAAATTAGGGAACATGATAGGAGACATTTCTACAATACATATAATCATTCTTATCTATCTAATATGATGATAACAGCTCTCCATATCTGCAGTCCACCACAAGGACCACCCTCTCTAATCCCTGAAAAATGAAATCATCCTCAGTGATGAAGAGAGGGGGCTAAGTGCCCCCAATGGTCTCAGAGCATTGACTCTTCTAAGAGTCCTAAGAGTCCTGCTCACACTGATGGGGTGCAGCTGTGGGACCCTATTTTCAGAGATGATGTCCTCCACCCAACTCTCAAAAAGCTGAAAGGGTCTTCAGTAGAGATGGATAGTCGAGCTGGGCTATCAGACGGTCACCTCTGTAGCTGTAGTGTCATTTTTCCTATGGTCCAATGTGTAAATTAAACAAAAAAGTGCACGTTTGTTATGATGTTCAAGATGGGGACCAGGATGTGGACATAATAAAAAATTAGGGAACATGATAGGAGACATTTCTACAATACATATAATCATTCTTATCTATGTAATACGATCACAACAGCTCTCCATACCTGCAGTCCACCACAAGGACCACTCTCTCTAATCCCTGAAAAATGAAATCATCCTCAGTGACGAAGAGAGGGGGCTAAGCGCCCCCCATGGTCTCAGAGCATTGACTCTTCTAAGAGTCCTAAGATTCCTGCTCACACTGATGGGGTGCAGCTGTGGGACCCTATTTTCAGAGATGATGTCCTTTACCCAACTCTCAAAAAGCTGAAAGGGTCTTCAGTAGAGATGGATAGTCGAGCTGGGCTATCAGACGGTCACCTCTGTAGCTGTAGTGTCATTTTTCCTATGGTCCAATGTGTAAATTAAACAAAAAAGTGCACGTTTGTTATGATTTCCAAGATGGGGACCAGGATGTGGACATAATAAAAAAATAGGGAACATGATAGGAGACATTTCTACAATACATATAATCATTCTTATCTATCTAATACGATGACAACAGCTCTCCATACCTGCAGTCCACCACAAGGACCACCCTCTCTATTCCCTGAAAAGTGAAATCATCCTCAGTGACGAAGAGAGGGGGCTAAGCGCCCCCCATGGTCTCAGAGCATTGACTCTTCTAAGAGTCCTAAGAGTCCTGCTCACACTGATGGGGTGCAGCTGTGGGACCCTATTTTCAGAGATGATGTTCTCCACCCAACTCTCAAAAAGCTGAAAGGGTCTTCAGTAGAGATGGATAGTCGAGCTGGGCTATCAGACGGTCACCTCTGTAGCTGTAGTGTCATTTTTCCTATGGTCCAATGTGTAAATTAAACAAAAAAGTGCACGTTTGTTATGATGTCCAAGATGGGGACCAGGATGTGGACATAATAAAAAATTAGGGAACATGATAGGAGACATTTCTACAATACATATAATCATTCTTATCTATTTAATACGATGACAACAGCTCTCCATACCTGCAGTCCACCACAAGGACCACCCTCTCTAATCCCTGAAAAATGAAATCATCCTCAGTGACGAAGAGAGGGGGCTAAGCGCCCCCCATGGTCTCAGAGCATTGACTCTTCTAAGAGTCCTAAGAGTCCTGCTCACACTGATGGGGTGCAGCTGTGGGACCCTATTTTCAGAGATGATGTCCTCCACCCAACTCTCAAAAAGCTGAAAGGGTCTTCAGTAGAGATGGATAGTCGAGCTGGGCTATCAGACGGTCACCTCTGTAGCTGTAGTGTCATTTTTCCTATGGTCCAATGTGTAAATTAAACAAAAAAGTGCACGTTTGTTATGATGTCCAAGATGGGGACCAGGATGTGGACATAATAAAAAATTAGGGAACATGATAGGAGACATTTCTACAATACATATAATCATTCTTATCTATCTAATACGATGACAACCGCTCTCCATACCTGCAGTCCACCACAAGGACCACCCTCTCTAATCCCTGAAAAATGAAATCATCCTCAGTGACGAAGAGAGGGGGCTAAGCGCCCCCATGGTCTCAGAGCATTAACTCTTCTAAGAGTCCTAAGAGTCCTGCTCACACTGATGGGGTGCAGCTGTGGGACCCTATTTTCAGAGATGATGTCCTCCACCCAACTCTCAAAAAGCTGAAAGGGTCTTCAGTAGAGATGGATAGTCGAGCTGGGCTATCAGACGGTCACCTCTGTAGCTGTAGTGTCATTTTTCCTATGGTCCAATGTGTAAATTAAACAAAAAAGTGCACGTTTGTTATGATGTCCAAGATGGGGACCAGGATGTGGACATAATAAAAAATTAGGGAACATGATAGGAGACATTTCTACAATACATATAATCATTCTTATCTATCTAATACGATGATAACAGCTCTCCATATCTGCAGTCCACCACAAGGACCACCCTCTCTAATCCCTGAAAAATGAAATCATCCTCAGTGATGAAGAGAGGGGGCTAAGTGCCCCCAATGGTCTCAGAGCATTGACTCTTCTAAGAGTCCTAAGAGTCCTGCTCACACTGATGGGGTGCAGCTGTGGGACCCTATTTTCAGAGATGATGTCCTCCACCCAACTCTCAAAAAGCTGAAAGGGTCTTCAGTAGAGATGGATAGTCGAGCTGGGCTATCAGACGGTCACCTCTGTAGCTGTAGTGTCATTTTTCCTATGGTCCAATGTGTAAATTAAACAAAAAAGTGCACGTTTGTTATGATGTCCAAGATGGGGACCAGGATGTGGACATAATAAAAAATTAGGGAACATGATAGGAGACATTTCTACAATACATATAATCATTCTTATCTATCTAATACGATGACAACAGCTCTCCATACCTGCAGTCCACCACAAGGACCACCCTCTCTAATCCCTGAAAAATGAAATCATCCTCAGTGATGAAGAGAGGGGGCTAAGTGCCCCCAATGGTCTCAGAGCATTGACTCTTCTAAGAGTCCTAAGAGTCCTGCTCACACTGATGGGGTGCAGCTGTGGGACCCTATTTTCAGAGATGATGTCCTCCACCCAACTCTCAAAAAGCTGAAAGGGTCTTCAGTAGAGATGGATAGTCGAGCTGGGCTATCAGACGGTCACCTCTGTAGCTGTAGTGTCATTTTTCCCATGGTCCAATGTGTAAATTAAACAAAAAAGTGCACGTTTGTTATGATGTCCAAGATGGGGACCAGGATGTGGACATAATAAAAAATTAGGGAACATGATAGGAGACATTTCTACAATACATATAATCATTCTTATCTATCTAATACGATGATAAAAGCTCTCCATATCTGCAGTCCACCACAAGGACCACCCTCTCTAATCCCTGAAAAATGAAATCATCCTCAGTGATGAAGAGAGGGGGCTAAGTGCCCCCAATGGTCTCAGAGCATTGACTCTTCTAAGAGTCCTAAGAGTCCTGCTCACACTGATGGGGTGCAGCTGTGGGACCCTATTTTCAGAGATGATGTCCTCCACCCAACTCTCAAAAAGCTGAAAGGGTCTTCAGTAGAGATGGATAGTCGAGCTGGGCTATCAGACGGTCACCTCTGTAGCTGTAGTGTCATTTTTCCTATGGTCCAATGTGTAAATTAAACAAAAAAGTGCACGTTTGTTATGATGTCCAAGATGGGGACCAGGATGTGGACATAATAAAAAATTAGGGAACATGATAGGAGACATTTCTACAATACATATAATCATTCTTATCTATCTAATACGATTACAACAGCTCTCCATACCTGCAGTCCACCACAAGGACCACCCTCTCTAATCCCTGAAAAATGAAATCATCCTCAGTGACGAAGAGAGGGGGCTAAGCGCCCCCATGGTCTCAGAGCATTAACTCTTCTAAGAGTCCTAAGAGTCCTGCTCACACTGATGGGGTGCAGCTGTGGGACCCTATTTTCAGAGATGATGTCCTCCACCCAACTCTCAAAAAGCTGAAAGGGTCTTCAGTAGAGATGGATAGTCGAGCTGGGCTATCAGACGGTCACCTCTGTAGCTGTAGTGTCATTTTTCCTATGGTCCAATGTGTAAATTAAACAAAAAAGTGCACGTTTGTTATGATGTCCAAGATGGGGACCAGGATGTGGACATAATAAAAAATTAGGGAACATGATAGGAGACATTTCTACAATACATATAATCATTCTTATCTATCTAATACAATGATAACAGCTCTCCATATCTGCAGTCCACCACAAGGACCACCCTCTCTAATCCCTGAAAAATGAAATCATCCTCAGTGATGAAGAGAGGGGGCTAAGTGCCCCCAATGGTCTCAGAGCATTGACTCTTCTAAGAGTCCTAAGAGTCCTGCTCACACTGATGGGGTGCAGCTGTGGGACCCTATTTTCAGAGATGATGTCCTCCACCCAACTCTCAAAAAGCTGAAAGGGTCTTCAGTAGAGATGGATAGTCGAGCTGGGCTATCAGACGGTCACCTCTGTAGCTGTAGTGTCATTTTTCCTATGGTCCAATGTGTAAATTAAACAAAAAAGTGCACGTTTGTTATGATGTCCAAGATGGGGACCAGGATGTGGACATAATAAAAAATTAGGGAACATGATAGGAGACATTTCTACAATACATATAATCATTCTTATCTATCTAATACGATGACAACAGCTCTCCATACCTGCAGTCCACCACAAGGACCACCCTCTCTAATCCCTGAAAAATGAAATCATCCTCAGTGATGAAGAGAAGGGGCTAAGTGCCCCCAATGGTCTCAGAGCATTGACTCTTCCAAGAGTCCTAAGAGTCCTGCTCACACTGATGGGGTGCAGCTGTGGGACCCTATTTTAAGAGATGATGTCCTCCACCCAACTCTCAAAAAGCTGAAAGGGTCTTCAGTAGAGATGGATAGTCGAGCTGGGCTATCAGACGGTCACCTCTGTAGCTGTAGTGTCATTTTTCCTATGGTCCAATGTGTAAATTAAACAAAAAAGTGCACGTTTGTTATGATGTCCAAGATGGGGACCAGGATGTGGACATAATAAAAAATTAGGGAACATGATAGGAGACATTTCTACAATACATATAATCATTCTTATCTATCTAATACGATGATAACAGCTCTCCATATCTGCAGTCCACCACAAGGACCACCCTCTCTAATCCCTGAAAAATGAAATCATCCTCAGTGATGAAGAGAGGGGGCTAAGTGCCCCCAATGGTCTCAGAGCATTGACTCTTCTAAGAGTCCTAAGAGTCCTGCTCACACTGATGGGGTGCAGCTGTGGGACCCTATTTTCAGAGATGATGTCCTCCACCCAACTCTCAAAAAGCTGAAAGGGTCTTCAGTAGAGATGGATAGTCGAGCTGGGCTATCAGACGGTCACCTCTGTAGCTGTAGTGTCATTTTTCCTATGGTCCAATGTGTAAATTAAACAAAAAAGTGCACGTTTGTTATGATGTCCAAGATGGGGACCAGGATGTGGACATAATAAAAAATTAGGGAACATGATAGGAGACATTTCTACAATACATATAATCATTCTTATCTATCTAATACGATGACAACAGCTCTCCATACCTGCAGTCCACCACAAGGACCACCCTCTCTAATCCCTGAAAAATGAAATCATCCTCAGTGATGAAGAGAAGGGGCTAAGTGCCCCCAATGGTCTCAGAGCATTGACTCTTCCAAGAGTCCTAAGAGTCCTGCTCACACTGATGGGGTGCAGCTGTGGGACCCTATTTTAAGAGATGATGTCCTCCACCCAACTCTCAAAAAGCTGAAAGGGTCTTCAGTAGAGATGGATAGTCGAGCTGGGCTATCAGACGGTCACCTCTGTAGCTGTAGTGTCATTTTTCCTATGGTCCAATGTGTAAATTAAACAAAAAAGTGCACGTTTGTTATGATGTCCAAGATGGGGACCAGGATGTGGACATAATAAAAAATTAGGGAACATGATAGGAGACATTTCTACAATACATATAATCATTCTTATCTATCTAATACGATGATAACAGCTCTCCATATCTGCAGTCCACCACAAGGACCACCCTCTCTAATCCCTGAAAAATGAAATCATCCTCAGTGATGAAGAGAGGGGGCTAAGTGCCCCCAATGGTCTCAGAGCATTGACTCTTCTAAGAGTCCTAAGAGTCCTGCTCACACTGATGGGGTGCAGCTGTGGGACCCTATTTTCAGAGATGATGTCCTCCACCCAACTCTCAAAAAGCTGAAAGGGTCTTCAGTAGAGATGGATAGTCGAGCTGGGCTATCAGACGGTCACCTCTGTAGCTGTAGTGTCATTTTTCCTATGGTCCAATGTGTAAATTAAACAAAAAAGTGCACGTTTGTTATGATGTCCAAGATGGGGACCAGGATGTGGACATAATAAAAAATTAGGGAACATGATAGGAGACATTTCTACAATACATATAATCATTCTTATCTATCTAATACGATGACAACAGCTCTCCATACCTGCAGTCCACCACAAGGACCACCCTCTCTAATCCCTGAAAAATGAAATCATCCTCAGTGATGAAGAGA
The DNA here is from genome assembly GCF_048569485.1 of Anomaloglossus baeobatrachus. Taxonomy (NCBI): domain Eukaryota; kingdom Metazoa; phylum Chordata; class Amphibia; order Anura; family Aromobatidae; genus Anomaloglossus; species Anomaloglossus baeobatrachus. The sequence continues at coordinate 705,459 of NW_027444146.1, forward strand.
AGGGGCTAAGTGCCCCCAATGGTCTCAGAGCATTGACTCTTCCAAGAGTCCTAAGAGTCCTGCTCACACTGATGGGGTGCAGCTGTGGGACCCTATTTTCAGAGATGATGTCCTCCACCCAACTCTCAAAAAGCTGAAAGGGTCTTCAGTAGAGATGGATAGTCGAGCTGGGCTATCAGACGGTCACCTCTGTAGCTGTAGTGTCATTTTTCCTATGGTCCAATGTGTAAATTAAACAAAAAAGTGCACGTTTGTTATGATGTTCAAGATGGGGACCAGGATGTGGACATAATAAAAAATTAGGGAACATGATAGGAGACATTTCTACAATACATATAATCATTCTTATCTATCTAATACGATCACAACAGCTCTCCATACCTGCAGTCCACCACAAGGACCACTCTCTCTAATCCCTGAAAAATGAAATCATCCTCAGTGACGAAGAGAGGGGGCTAAGCGCCCCCCATGGTCTCAGAGCATTGACTCTTCTAAGAGTCCTAAGATTCCTGCTCACACTGATGGGGTGCAGCTGTGGGACCCTATTTTCAGAGATGATGTCCTCCACCCAACTCTCAAAAAGCTGAAAGGGTCTTCAGTAGAGATGGATAGTCGAGCTGGGCTATCAGACGGTCACCTCTGTAGCTGTAGTGTCATTTTTCCTATGGTCCAATGTGTAAATTAAACAAAAAAGTGCACGTTTGTTATGATTTCCAAGATGGGGACCAGGATGTGGACATAATAAAAAAATAGGGAACATGATAGGAGACATTTCTACAATACATATAATCATTCTTATCTATCTAATACGATGACAACAGCTCTCCATACCTGCAGTCCACCACAAGGACCACCCTCTCTATTCCCTGAAAAGTGAAATCATCCTCAGTGACGAAGAGAGGGGGCTAAGCGCCCCCCATGGTCTCAGAGCATTGACTCTTCTAAGAGTCCTAAGAGTCCTGCTCACACTGATGGGGTGCAGTTGTGGGACCCTATTTTCAGAGATGATGTTCTCCACCCAACTCTCAAAAAGCTGAAAGGGTCTTCAGTAGAGATGGATAGTCGAGCTGGGCTATCAGACGGTCACCTCTGTAGCTGTAGTGTCATTTTTCCTATGGTCCAATGTGTAAATTAAACAAAAAAGTGCACGTTTGTTATGATGTCCAAGATGGGGACCAGGATGTGGACATAATAAAAAATTAGGGAACATGATAGGAGACATTTCTACAATACATATAATCATTCTTATCTATTTAATACGATGACAACAGCTCTCCATACCTGCAGTCCACCACAAGGACCACCCTCTCTAATCCCTGAAAAATGAAATCATCCTCAGTGACGAAGAGAGGGGGCTAAGCGCCCCCCATGGTCTCAGAGCATTGACTCTTCTAAGAGTCCTAAGAGTCCTGCTCACACTGATGGGGTGCAGCTGTGGGACCCTATTTTCAGAGATGATGTCCTCCACCCAACTCTCAAAAAGCTGAAAGGGTCTTCAGTAGAGATGGATAGTCGAGCTGGGCTATCAGACGGTCACCTCTGTAGCTGTAGTGTCATTTTTCCTATGGTCCAATGTGTAAATTAAACAAAAAAGTGCACGTTTGTTATGATGTCCAAGATGGGGACCAGGATGTGGACATAATAAAAAATTAGGGAACATGATAGGAGACATTTCTACAATACATATAATCATTCTTATCTATCTAATACGATGATAACAGCTCTCGATATCTGCAGTCCACCACAAGGACCACCCTCTCTAATCCCTGAAAAATGAACTCATCCTCAGTGATGAAGAGAGGGGGCTAAGTGCCCCCAATGGTCTCAGAGCATTGACTCTTCTAAGAGTCCTAAGAGTCCTGCTCACACTGATGGGGTGCAGCTGTGGGACCCTATTTTCAGAGATGATGTCCTCCACCCAACTCTCAAAAAGCTGAAAGGGTCTTCAGTAGAGATGGATAGTCGAGCTGGGCTATCAGACGGTCACCTCTGTAGCTGTAGTGTCATTTTTCCTATGGTCCAATGTGTAAATTAAACAAAAAAGTGCACGTTTGTTATGATGTCCAAGATGGGGACCAGGATGTGGACATAATAAAAAATTAGGGAACATGATAGGAGACATTTCTACAATACATATAATCATTCTTATCTATCTAATACGATGACAACAGCTCTCCATACCTGCAGTCCACCACAAGGACCATCCTCTCTAATCCCTGAAAAATGAAATCATCCTCAGTGACGAAGAGAGGGGGCTAAGCGCCCCCATGGTCTCAGAGCATTAACTCTTCTAAGAGTCCTAAGAGTCCTGCTCACACTGATGGGGTGCAGCTGTGGGACCCTATTTTCAGAGATGATGTCCTCCACCCAACTCTCAAAAAGCTGAAAGGGTCTTCAGTAGAGATGGATAGTCGAGCTGGGCTATCAGACGGTCACCTCTGTAGCTGTAGTGTCATTTTTCCTATGGTCCAATGTGTAAATTAAACAAAAAAGTGCACGTTTGTTATGATGTCCAAGATGGGGACCAGGATGTGGACATAATAAAAAATTAGGGAACATGATAGGAGACATTTCTACAATACATATAATCATTCTTATCTATCTAATACGATGACAACAGCTCTCCATACCTGCAGTCCACCACAAGGACCACCCTCTCTAATCCCTGAAAAATGAAATCATCCTCAGGGACGAAGAGAGGGGGCTAAGCGCCCCCCATGGTTTTAGAGCATTGACTCTTCTAAGAGTCCTAAGAGTCCTGCTTACACTGATGAAGTGCAGCTGTGGGACCCTATTTTAAGAGATGATGTCCTCCACCCAACTCTCAAAAAGCTGAAAGGGTCTTCAGTAGAGATGGATAGTCGAGCTGGGCTATCAGACGGTCACCTCTGTAGCTGTAGTGTCATTTTTCCTATGGTCCAATGTGTAAATTAAACAAAAAAGTGCACGTTTGTTATGATGTCCAAGATGGGGACCAGGATGTGGACATAATAAAAAATTAGGGAACATGATAGGAGACATTTCTACAATACATATAATCATTCTTATCTATCTAATACGATGATAACAGCTATCCATATCTGCAGTCCACCACAAGGACCACCCTCTCTAATCCCTGAAAAATGAAATCATCCTCAGTGATGAAGAGAGGGGGCTAAGTGCCCCCAATGGTCTCAGAGCATTGACTCTTCTAAGAGTCCTAAGAGTCCTGCTCACACTGATGGGGTGCAGCTGTGGGACCCTATTTTCAGAGATGATGTCCTCCACCCAACTCTCAAAAAGCTGAAAGGGTCTTCAGTAGAGATGGATAGTCGAGCTGGGCTATCAGACGGTCACCTCTGTAGCTGTAGTGTCATTTTTCCTATGGTCCAATGTGTAAATTAAACAAAAAAGTGCACGTTTGTTATGATGTCCAAGAAGGGGACCAGGATGTGGACATAATAAAAAATTAGGGAACATGATAGGAGACATTTCTACAATACATATAATCATTCTTATCTATCTAATACGATGACAACAGCTCTCCATACCTGCAGTCCACCACAAGGACCACCCTCTCTAATCCCTGAAAAATGAAATCATCCTCAGTGACGAAGAGAGGGGGCTAAGCGCCCCCATGGTCTCAGAGCATTAACTCTTCTAAGAGTCCTAAGAGTCCTGCTCACACTGATGGGGTGCAGCTGTGGGACCCTATTTTCAGAGATGATGTCCTCCACCCAACTCTCAAAAAGCTGAAAGGGTCTTCAGTAGAGATGGATAGTCGAGCTGGGCTATCAGACGGTCACCTCTGTAGCTGTAGTGTCATTTTTCCTATGGTCCAATGTGTAAATTAAACAAAAAAGTGCACGTTTGTTATGATGTCCAAGATGGGGACAAGGATGTGGACATAATAAAAAATTAGGGAACATGATAGGAGACATTTCTACAATACATATAATCATTCTTATCTATCTAATACGATGACAACAGCTCTCCATACCTGCAGTCCACCACAAGGACCACCCTCTCTAATCCCTGAAAAATGAAATCATCCTCAGGGACGAAGAGAGGGGGCTAAGCGCCCCCGATGGTTTTAGAGCATTGACTCTTCTAAGAGTCCTAAGAGTCCTGCTTACACTGATGGGGTGCAGCTGTGGGACCCTATTTTAAGAGATGATGTCCTCCACCCAACTCTCAAAAAGCTGAAAGGGTCTTCAGTAGAGATGGATAGTCGAGCTGGGCTATCAGACGGTCACCTCTGTAGCTGTAGTGTCATTTTTCCTATGGTCCAATGTGTAAATTAAACAAAAAAGTGCACGTTTGTTATGATGTCCAAGATGGGGACCAGGATGTGGACATAATAAAAAATTAGGGAACATGATAGGAGACATTTCTACAATACATATAATCATTCTTATCTATCTAATACGATGACAACAGCTCTCCATACCTGCAGTCCACCACAAGGACCACCCTCTCTAATCCCTGAAAAATGAAATCATCCTCAGTGACGAAGAGAGGGGGCTAAGCGCCCCCATGGTCTCAGAGCATTAACTCTTCTAAGAGTCCTAAGAGTCCTGCTCACACTGATGGGGTGCAGCTGTGGGACCCTATTTTCAGAGATGATGTCCTCCACCCAACTCTCAAAAAGCTGAAAGGGTCTTCAGTAGAGATGGATAGTCGAGCTGGGCTATCAGACGGTCACCTCTGTAGCTGTAGTGTCATTTTTCCTATGGTCCAATGTGTAAATTAAACAAAAAAGTGCACGTTTGTTATGATGTCCAAGATGGGGACCAGGATGTGGACATAATAAAAAATTAGGGAACATGATAGGAGACATTTCTACAATACATATAATCATTCTTATCTATCTAATACGATGACAACAGCTCTCCATACCTGCAGTCCACCACAAGGACCACCCTCTCTAATCCCTGAAAAATGAAATCATCCTCAGGGACGAAGAGAGGGGGCTAAGCGCCCCCCATGGTTTTAGAGCATTGACTCTTCTAAGAGTCCTAAGAGTCCTGCTTACACTGATGGGGTGCAGCTGTGGGACCCTATTTTAAGAGATGATGTCCTCCACCCAACTCTCAAAAAGCTGAAAGGGTCTTCAGTAGAGATGGATAGTCGAGCTGGGCTATCAGACGGTCACCTCTGTAGCTGTAGTGTCATTTTTCCTATGGTCCAATGTGTAAATTAAACAAAAAAGTGCACGTTTGTTATGATGTCCAAGATGGGGACCAGGATGTGGACATAATAAAAAATTAGGGAACATGATAGGAGACATTTCTACAATACATATAATCATTCTTATCTATCTAATACGATCACAACAGCTCTCCATACCTGCAGTCCACCACAAGGACCACTCTCTCTAATCCCTGAAAAATGAAATCATCCTCAGTGACGAAGAGAGGGGGCTAAGCGCCCCCCATGGTCTCAAAACATTGACTCTTCTAAGAGTCCTAAGAGTCCTGCTCACACTGATGGGGTGCAGCTGTGGGACCCTATTTTCAGAGATGATGTCCTCCACCCAACTCTCAAAAAGCTGAAAGGGTCTTCAGTAGAGATGGATAGTCGAGCTGGGCTACCAGACGGTCACCTCTGTAGCTGTAGTGTCATTTTTCCTATGGTCCAATGTGTAAATTAAACAAAAAAGTGCACGTTTGTTATGATTTCCAAGATGGGGACCAGGATGTGGACATAATAAAAAAATAGGGAACATGATAGGAGACATTTCTACAATACATATAATCATTCTTATCTATCTAATACGATGACAACAGCTCTCCATACCTGCAGTCCACCACAAGGACCACCCTCTCTATTCCCTGAAAAGTGAAATCATCCTCAGTGACGAAGAGAGGGGGCTAAGCGCCCCCCATGGTCTCAAAACATTGACTCTTCTAAGAGTCCTAAGAGTCCTGCTCACACTGATGGGGTGCAGCTGTGGGACCCTATTTTCAGAGATGATGTCCTCCACCCAACTCTCAAAAAGCTGAAAGGGTCTTCAGTAGAGATGGATAGTCGAGCTGGGCTATCAGACGGTCACCTCTGTAGCTGTAGTGTCATTTTTCCTATGGTCCAATGTGTAAATTAAACAAAAAAGTGCACATTTGTTATGATGTCCAAGATGGGGACCAGGATGTGGACATAATAAAAAATTAGGGAACATGATAGGAGACATTTCTACAATACATATAATCATTCTTATCTATCTAATACGATGACAACAGCTCTCCATACCTGCAGTCCACCACAAGGACCATCCTCTCTAATCCCTGAAAAATGAAATCATCCTCAGTGACGAAGAGAGGGGGCTAAGCGCCCCCATGGTCTCAGAGCATTAACTCTTCTAAGAGTCCTAAGAGTCCTGCTCACACTGATGGGGTGCAGCTGTGGGACCCTATTTTCAGAGATGATGTCCTCCACCCAACTCTCAAAAAGCTGAAAGGGTCTTCAGTAGAGATGGATAGTCGAGCTGGGCTATCAGACGGTCACCTCTGTAGCTGTAGTGTCATTTTTCCTATGGTCCAATGTGTAAATTAAACAAAAAAGTGCACGTTTGTTATGATGTCCAAGATGGGGACCAGGATGTGGACATAATAAAAAATTAGGGAACATGATAGGAGACATTTCTACAATACATATAATCATTCTTATCTATCTAATACGATGACAACAGCTCTCCATACCTGCAGTCCACCACAAGGACCACCCTCTCTAATCCCTGAAAAATGAAATCATCCTCAGGGACGAAGAGAGGGGGCTAAGCGCCCCCCATGGTTTTAGAGCATTGACTCTTCTAAGAGTCCTAAGAGTCCTGCTTACACTGATGGGGTGCAGCTGTGGGACCCTATTTTAAGAGATGATGTCCTCCACCCAACTCTCAAAAAGCTGAAAGGGTCTTCAGTAGAGATGGATAGTCGAGCTGGGCTATCAGACGGTCACCTCTGTAGCTGTAGTGTCATTTTTCCTATGGTCCAATGTGTAAATTAAACAAAAAAGTGCACGTTTGTTATGATGTCCAAGATGGGGACCAGGATGTGGACATAATAAAAAATTAGGGAACATGATAGGAGACATTTCTACAATACATATAATCATTCTTATCTATCTAATACGATGATAACAGCTCTCCATATCTGCAGTCCACCACAAGGACCACCCTCTCTAATCCCTGAAAAATGAAATCATCCTCAGTGATGAAGAGAGGGGGCTAAGTGCCCCCAATGGTCTCAGAGCATTGACTCTTCTAAGAGTCCTAAGAGTCCTGCTCACACTGATGGGGTGCAGCTGTGGGACCCTATTTTCAGAGATGATGTCCTCCACCCAACTCTCAAAAAGCTGAAAGGGTCTTCAGTAGAGATGGATAGTCGAGCTGGGCTATCAGACGGTCACCTCTGTAGCTGTAGTGTCATTTTTCCTATGGTCCAATGTGTAAATTAAACAAAAAAGTGCACGTTTGTTATGATGTCCAAGATGGGGACCAGGATGTGGACATAATAAAAAATTAGGGAACATGATAGGAGACATTTCTACAATACATATAATCATTCTTATCTATCTAATACGATGACAACAGCTCTCCATACCTGCAGTCCACCACAAGGACCACCCTCTCTAATCCCTGAAAAATGAAATCATCCTCAGTGACGAAGAGAGGGGGCTAAGCGCCCCCATGGTCTCAGAGCATTAACTCTTCTAAGAGTCCTAAGAGTCCTGCTCACACTGATGGGGTGCAGCTGTGGGACCCTATTTTCAGAGATGATGTCCTCCACCCAACTCTCAAAAAGCTGAAAGGGTCTTCAGTAGAGATGGATAGTCGAGCTGGGCTATCAGACGGTCACCTCTGTAGCTGTAATGTCATTTTTCCTATGGTCCAATGTGTAAATTAAACAAAAAAGTGCACGTTTGTTATGATGTCCAAGATGGGGACCAGGATGTGGACATAATAAAAAATTAGGGAACATGATAGGAGACATTTCTACAATACATATAATCATTCTTATCTATCTAATACGATGACAACAGCTCTCCATACCTGCAGTCCACCACAAGGACCACCCTCTCTAATCCCTGAAAAATGAAATCATCCTCAGGGACGAAGAGAGGGGGCTAAGCGCCCCCCATGGTTTTAGAGCATTGACTCTTCTAAGAGTCCTAAGAGTCCTGCTTACACTGATGGGGTGCAGCTGTGGGACCCTATTTTAAGAGATGATGTCCTCCACCCAACTCTCAAAAAGCTGAAAGGGTCTTCAGTAGAGATGGATAGTCGAGCTGGGCTATCAGACGGTCACCTCTGTAGCTGTAGTGTCATTTTTCCTATGGTCCAATGTGTAAATTAAACAAAAAAGTGCACGTTTGTTATGATGTCCAAGATGGGGACCAGGATGTGGACATAATAAAAAATTAGGGAACATGATAGGAGACATTTCTACAATACATATAATCATTCTTATCTATCTAATACGATGACAACAGCTCTCCATACCTGCAGTCCACCACAAGGACCACCCTCTCTAATCCCTGAAAAATGAAATCATCCTCAGTGACGAAGAGAGGGGGCTAAGCGCCCCCATGGTCTCAGAGCATTAACTCTTCTAAGAGTCCTAAGAGTCCTGCTCACACTGATGGGGTGCAGCTGTGGGACCCTATTTTCAGAGATGATGTCCTCCACCCAACTCTCAAAAAGCTGAAAGGGTCTTCAGTAGAGATGGATAGTCGAGCTGGGCTATCAGACGGTCACCTCTGTAGCTGTAGTGTCATTTTTCCTATGGTCCAATGTGTAAATTAAACAAAAAAGTGCACGTTTGTTATGATGTCCAAGATGGGGACCAGGATGTGGACATAATAAAAAATTAGGGAACATGATAGGAGACATTTCTACAATACATATAATCATTCTTATCTATCTAATACGATGACAACAGCTCTCCATACCTGCAGTCCACCACAAGGACCACCCTCTCTAATCCCTGAAAAATGAAATCATCCTCAGGGACGAAGAGAGGGGGCTAAGCGCCCCCCATGGTTTTAGAGCATTGACTCTTCTAAGAGTCCTAAGAGTCCTGCTTACACTGATGGGGTGCAGCTGTGGGACCCTATTTTAAGAGATGATGTCCTCCACCCAACTCTCAAAAAGCTGAAAGGGTCTTCAGTAGAGATGGATAGTCGAGCTGGGCTATCAGACGGTCACCTCTGTAGCTGTAGTGTCATTTTTCCTATGGTCCAATGTGTAAATTAAACAAAAAAGTGCACGTTTGTTATGATGTCCAAGATGGGGACCAGGATGTGGACATAATAAAAAATTAGGGAACATGATAGGAGACATTTCTACAATACATATAATCATTCTTATCTATCTAATACGATCACAACAGCTCTCCATACCTGCAGTCCACCACAAGGACCACTCTCTCTAATCCCTGAAAAATGAAATCATCCTCAGTGACGAAGAGAGGGGGCTAAGCGCCCCCCATGGTCTCAAAACATTGACTCTTCTAAGAGTCCTAAGAGTCCTGCTCACACTGATGGGGTGCAGCTGTGGGACCCTATTTTCAGAGATGATGTCCTCCACCCAACTCTCAAAAAGCTGAAAGGGTCTTCAGTAGAGATGGATAGTCGAGCTGGGCTACCAGACGGTCACCTCTGTAGCTGTAGTGTCATTTTTCCTATGGTCCAATGTGTAAATTAAACAAAAAAGTGCACGTTTGTTATGATTTCCAAGATGGGGACCAGGATGTGGACATAATAAAAAAATAGGGAACATGATAGGAGACATTTCTACAATACATATAATCATTCTTATCTATCTAATACGATGACAACAGCTCTCCATACCTGCAGTCCACCACAAGGACCACCCTCTCTATTCCCTGAAAAGTGAAATCATCCTCAGTGACGAAGAGAGGGGGCTAAGCGCCCCCCATGGTCTCAAAACATTGACTCTTCTAAGAGTCCTAAGAGTCCTGCTCACACTGATGGGGTGCAGCTGTGGGACCCTATTTTCAGAGATGATGTCCTCCACCCAACTCTCAAAAAGCTGAAAGGGTCTTCAGTAGAGATGGATAGTCGAGCTGGGCTATCAGACGGTCACCTCTGTAGCTGTAGTGTCATTTTTCCTATGGTCCAATGTGTAAATTAAACAAAAAAGTGCACGTTTGTTATGATGTCAAAGATGGGGACCAGGATGTGGACATAATAAAAAATTAGGGAACATGATAGGAGACATTTCTACAATACATATAATCATTCTTATCTATCTAATACGATGACAACAGCTCTCCATACCTGCAGTCCACCACAAGGACCACCCTCTCTAATCCCTGAAAAATGAAATCATCCTCAGTGACGAAGAGAGGGGGCTAAGCGCCCCCATGGTCTCAGAGCATTAACTCTTCTAAGAGTCCTAAGAGTCCTGCTCACACTGATGGGGTGCAGCTGTGGGACCCTATTTTCAGAGATGATGTCCTCCACCCAACTCTCAAAAAGCTGAAAGGGTCTTCAGTAGAGATGGATAGTCGAGCTGGGCTATCAGACGGTCACCTCTGTAGCTGTAGTGTCATTTTTCCTATGGTCCAATGTGTAAATTAAACAAAAAAGTGCACGTTTGTTATGATGTCCAAGATGGGGACCAGGATGTGGACATAATAAAAAATTAGGGAACATGATAGGAGACATTTCTACAATACATATAATCATTCTTATCTATCTAATACGATGACAACAGCTCTCCATACCTGCAGTCCACCACAAGGACCACCCTCTCTAATCCCTGAAAAATGAAATCATCCTCAGGGACGAAGAGAGGGGGCTAAGCGCCCCCCATGGTTTTAGAGCATTGACTCTTCTAAGAGTCCTAAGAGTCCTGCTTACACTGATGGGGTGCAGCTGTGGGACCCTATTTTAAGAGATGATGTCCTCCACCCAACTCTCAAAAAGCTGAAAGGGTCTTCAGTAGAGATGGATAGTCGAGCTGGGCTATCAGACGGTCACCTCTGTAGCTGTAGTGTCATTTTTCCTATGGTCCAATGTGTAAATTAAACAAAAAAGTGCACGTTTGTTATGATGTCCAAGATGGGGACCAGGATGTGGACATAATAAAAAATTAGGGAACATGATAGGAGACATTTCTACAATACATATAATCATTCTTATCTATCTAATACGATCACAACAGCTCTCCATACCTGCAGTCCACCACAAGGACCACTCTCTCTAATCCCTGAAAAATGAAATCATCCTCAGTGACGAAGAGAGGGGGCTAAGCGCCCCCCATGGTCTCAAAACATTGACTCTTCTAAGAGTCCTAAGAGTCCTGCTCACACTGATGGGGTGCAGCTGTGGGACCCTATTTTCAGAGATGATGTCCTCCACCCAACTCTCAAAAAGCTGAAAGGGTCTTCAGTAGAGATGGATAGTCGAGCTGGGCTACCAGACGGTCACCTCTGTAGCTGTAGTGTCATTTTTCCTATGGTCCAATGTGTAAATTAAACAAAAAAGTGCACGTTTGTTATGATTTCCAAGATGGGGACCAGGATGTGGACATAATAAAAAAATAGGGAACATGATAGGAGACATTTCTACAATACATATAATCATTCTTATCTATCTAATACGATGACAACAGCTCTCCATACCTGCAGTCCACCACAAGGACCACCCTCTCTATTCCCTGAAAAGTGAAATCATCCTCAGTGACGAAGAGAGGGGGCTAAGCGCCCCCCATGGTCTCAAAACATTGACTCTTCTAAGAGTCCTAAGAGTCCTGCTCACACTGATGGGGTGCAGCTGTGGGACCCTATTTTCAGAGATGATGTTCTCCACCCAACTCTCAAAAAGCTGAAAGGGTCTTCAGTAGAGATGGATAGTCGAGCTGGGCTATCAGACGGTCACCTCTGTAGCTGTAGTGTCATTTTTCCTATGGTCCAATGTGTAAATTAAACAAAAAAGTGCACGTTTGTTATGATGTCCAAGATGGGGACCAGGATGTGGACATAATAAAAAATTAGGGAACATGATAGGAGACATTTCTACAATACATATAATCATTCTTATCTATCTAATACGATGATAACAGCTCTCCATACCTGCAGTCCACCACAAGGACCACCCTCTCTAATCCCTGAAAAATGAAATCATCCTCAGTGACGAAGAGAGGGGGCTAAGTGCCCCCAATGGTCTCAGAGCATTGACTCTTCTAAGAGTCCTAAGAGTCCTGCTCACACTGATGGGGTGCAGCTGTGGGACCCTATTTTCAGAGATGATGTCCTCCACCCAACTCTCAAAAAGCTGAAAGGGTCTTCAGTAGAGATGGATAGTCGAGCTGGGCTATCAGACGGTCACCTCTGTAGCTGTAGTGTCATTTTTCCTATGGTCCAATGTGTAAATTAAACAAAAAAGTGCATGTTTGTTATGATGTCCAAGATGGGGACCAGGATGTGGACATAATAAAAAATTAGGGAACATGATAGGAGACATTTCTACAATACATATAATCATTCTTATCTATCTAATACGATGACAACAGCTCTCCATACCTGCAGTCCACCACAAGGACCACCCTCTCTAATCCCTGAAAAATGAAATCATCCTCAGGGACGAAGAGAGGGGGCTAAGCGCCCCCCATGGTTTTAGAGCATTGACTCTTCTAAGAGTCCTAAGAGTCCTGCTTACACTGATGGGGTGCAGCTGTGGGACCCTATTTTAAGAGATGATGTCCTCCACCCAACTCTCAAAAAGCTGAAAGGGTCTTCAGTAGAGATGGATAGTCGAGCTGGGCTATCAGACGGTCACCTCTGTAGCTGTAGTGTCATTTTTCCTATGGTCCAATGTGTAAATTAAACAAAAAAGTGCACGTTTGTTATGATGTCCAAGATGGGGACCAGGATGTGGACATAATAAAAAATTAGGGAACATGATAGGAGACATTTCTACAATACATATAATCATTCTTATCTATCTAATACGATGACAACAGCTCTCCATACCTGCAGTCCACCACAAGGACCACCCTCTCTAATCCCTGAAAAATGAAATCATCCTCAGTGACGAAGAGAGGGGGCTAAGCGCCCCCATGGTCTCAGAGCATTAACTCTTCTAAGAGTCCTAAGAGTCCTGCTCACACTGATGGGGTGCAGCTGTGGGACCCTATTTTCAGAGATGATGTCCTCCACCCAACTCTCAAAAAGCTGAAAGGGTCTTCAGTAGAGATGGATAGTCGAGCTGGGCTATCAGACGGTCACCTCTGTAGCTGTAGTGTCATTTTTCCTATGGTCCAATGTGTAAATTAAACAAAAAAGTGCACGTTTGTTATGATGTCCAAGATGGGGACCAGGATGTGGACATAATAAAAAATTAGGGAACATGATAGGAGACATTTCTACAATACATATAATCATTCTTATCTATCTAATACGATCACAACAGCTCTCCATACCTGCAGTCCACCACAAGGACCACTCTCTCTAATCCCTGAAAAATGAAATCATCCTCAGTGACGAAGAGAGGGGGCTAAGCGCCCCCCATGGTCTCAAAACATTGACTCTTCTAAGAGTCCTAAGAGTCCTGCTCACACTGATGGGGTGCAGCTGTGGGACCCTATTTTCAGAGATGATGTCCTCCACCCAACTCTCAAAAAGCTGAAAGGGTCTTCAGTAGAGATGGATAGTCGAGCTGGGCTACCAGACGGTCACCTCTGTAGCTGTAGTGTCATTTTTCCTATGGTCCAATGTGTAAATTAAACAAAAAAGTGCACGTTTGTTATGATTTCCAAGATGGGGACCAGGATGTGGACATAATAAAAAAATAGGGAACATGATAGGAGACATTTCTACAATACATATAATCATTCTTATCTATCTAATACGATGACAACAGCTCTCCATACCTGCAGTCCACCACAAGGACCACCCTCTCTATTCCCTGAAAAGTGAAATCATCCTCAGTGACGAAGAGAGGGGGCTAAGCGCCCCCCATGGTCTCAAAACATTGACTCTTCTAAGAGTCCTAAGAGTCCTGCTCACACTGATGGGGTGCAGCTGTGGGACCCTATTTTCAGAGATGATGTTCTCCACCCAACTCTCAAAAAGCTGAAAGGGTCTTCAGTAGAGATGGATAGTCGAGCTGGGCTATCAGACGGTCACCTCTGTAGCTGTAGTGTCATTTTTCCTATGGTCCAATGTGTAAATTAAACAAAAAAGTGCACGTTTGTTATGATGTCCAAGATGGGGACCAGGATGTGGACATAATAAAAAATTAGGGAACATGATAGGAGACATTTCTACAATACATATAATCATTCTTATCTATTTAATACGATGACAACAGCTCTCCATACCTGCAGTCCACCACAAGGACCACCCTCTCTAATCCCTGAAAAATGAAATCATCCTCAGTGACGAAGAGAGGGGGCTAAGCACCCCCCATGGTCTCAGAGCATTGACTCTTCTAAGAGTCCTAAGAGTCCTGCTCACACTGATGGGGTGCAGCTGTGGGACCCTATTTTCAGAGATGATGTCCTCCACCCAACTCTCAAAAAGCTGAAAGGGTCTTCAGTAGAGATGGATAGTCGAGCTGGGCTATCAGACGGTCACCTCTGTAGCTGTAGTGTCATTTTTCCTATGGTCCAAAGTGTAAATTAAACAAAAAAGTGCACGTTTGTTATGATGTCCAAGATGGGGACCAGGATGTGGACATAATAAAAAATTAGGGAACATGATAGGAGACATTTCTACAATACATATAATCATTCTTATCTATCTAATACGATCACAACAGCTCTCCATACCTGCAGTCCACCACAAGGACCACTCTCTCTAATCCCTGAAAAATGAAATCATCCTCAGTGACGAAGAGAGGGGGCTAAGCGCCCCCCATGGTCTCAAAACATTGACTCTTCTAAGAGTCCTAAGAGTCCTGCTCACACTGATGGGGTGCAGCTGTGGGACCCTATTTTCAGAGATGATGTCCTCCACCCAACTCTCAAAAAGCTGAAAGGGTCTTCAAAAGAGATGGATAGTCGAGCTGGGCTACCAGACGGTCACCTCTGTAGCTGTAGTGTCATTTTTCCTATGGTCCAATGTGTAAATTAAACAAAAAAGTGCACGTTTGTTATGATGTCCAAGATGGGGACCAGGATGTGGACATAATAAAAAATTAGGGAACATGATAGGAGACATTTCTACAATACATATAATCATTCTTATCTATCTAATACGATGACAACAGCTCTCCATACCTGCAGTCCACCACAAGGACCACCCTCTCTAATCCCTGAAAAATGAAATCATCCTCAGTGACGAAGAGAGGGGGCTAAGCGCCCCCATGGTCTCAGAGCATTAACTCTTCTAAGAGTCCTAAGAGTCCTGCTCACACTGATGGGGTGCAGCTGTGGGACCCTATTTTCAGAGATGATGTCCTCCACCCAACTCTCAAAAAGCTGAAAGGGTCTTCAGTAGAGATGGATAGTCGAGCTGGGCTATCAGACGGTCACCTCTGTAGCTGTAGTGTCATTTTTCCTATGGTCCAATGTGTAAATTAAACAAAAAAGTGCACGTTTGTTATGATGTCCAAGATGGGGACCAGGATGTGGACATAATAAAAAATTAGGGAACATGATAGGAGACATTTCTACAATACATATAATCATTCTTATCTATCTAATACGATGACAACAGCTCTCCATACCTGCAGTCCACCACAAGGACCACCCTCTCTAATCCCTGAAAAATGAAATCATCCTCAGGGACGAAGAGAGGGGGCTAAGCGCCCCCCATGGTTTTAGAGCATTGACTCTTCTAAGAGTCCTAAGAGTCCTGCTTACACTGATGGGGTGCAGCTGTGGGACCCTATTTTAAGAGATGATGTCCTCCACCCAACTCTCAAAAAGCTGAAAGGGTCTTCAGTAGAGATGGATAGTCGAGCTGGGCTATCAGACGGTCACCTCTGTAGCTGTAGTGTCATTTTTCCTATGGTCCAATGTGTAAATTAAACAAAAAAGTGCACGTTTGTTATGATGTCCAAGATGGGGACCAAGATGGGGACCAGGATGTGGACATAATAAAAAATTAGGGAACATGATAGGAGACATTTCTACAATACATATAATCATTCTTATCTATCTAATACGATGACAACAGCTCTCCATACCTGCAGTCCACCACAAGGACCACCCTCTCTAATCCCTGAAAAATGAAATCATCCTCAGTGACGAAGAGAGGGGGCTAAGCGCCCCCATGGTCTCAGAGCATTAACTCTTCTAAGAGTCCTAAGAGTCCTGCTCACACTGATGGGGTGCAGCTGTGGGACCCTATTTTCAGAGATGATGTCCTCCACCCAACTCTCAAAAAGCTGAAAGGGTCTTCAGTAGAGATGGATAGTCGAGCTGGGCTATCAGACGGTCACCTCTGTAGCTGTAGTGTCATTTTTCCTATGGTCCAATGTGTAAATTAAACAAAAAAGTGCACGTTTGTTATGATGTCCAAGATGGGGACCAGGATGTGGACATAATAAAAAATTAGGGAACATGATAGGAGACATTTCTACAATACATATAATCATTCTTATCTATCTAATACGATGACAACAGCTCTCCATACCTGCAGTCCACCACAAGGACCACCCTCTCTAATCCCTGAAAAATGAAATCATCCTCAGTGACGAAGAGAGGGGGCTAAGCGCCCCCATGGTCTCAGAGCATTAACTCTTCTAAGAGTCCTAAGAGTCCTGCTCACACTGATGGGGTGCAGCTGTGGGACCCTATTTTCAGAGATGATGTCCTCCACCCAACTCTCAAAAAGCTGAAAGGGTCTTCAGTAGAGATGGATAGTCGAGCTGGGCTATCAGACGGTCACCTCTGTAGCTGTAGTGTCATTTTTCCTATGGTCCAATGTGTAAATTAAACAAAAAAGTGCACGTTTGTTATGATGTCCAAGATGGGGACCAGGATGTGGACATAATAAAAAATTAGGGAACATGATAGGAGACATTTCTACAATACATATAATCATTCTTATCTATCTAATACGATGACAACAGCTCTCCATACCTGCAGTCCACCACAAGGACCACCCTCTCTAATCCCTGAAAAATGAAATCATCCTCAGGGACGAAGAGAGGGGGCTAAGCGCCCCCCATGGTTTTAGAGCATTGACTCTTCTAAGAGTCCTAAGAGTCCTGCTTACACTGATGGGGTGCAGCTGTGGGACCCTATTTTAAGAGATGATGTCCTCCACCCAACTCTCAAAAAGCTGAAAGGGTCTTCAGTAGAGATGGATAGTCGAGCTGGGCTATCAGACGGTCACCTCTGTAGCTGTAGTGTCATTTTTCCTATGGTCCAATGTGTAAATTAAACAAAAAAGTGCACGTTTGTTATGATGTCCAAGATGGGGACCAAGATGGGGACCAGGATGTGGACATAATAAAAAATTAGGGAACATGATAGGAGACATTTCTACAATACATATAATCATTCTTATCTATCTAATACGATGACAACAGCTCTCCATACCTGCAGTCCACCACAAGGACCACCCTCTCTAATCCCTGAAAAATGAAATCATCCTCAGTGACGAAGAGAGGGGGCTAAGCGCCCCCATGGTCTCAGAGCATTAACTCTTCTAAGAGTCCTAAGAGTCCTGCTCACACTGATGGGGTGCAGCTGTGGGACCCTATTTTCAGAGATGATGTCCTCCACCCAACTCTCAAAAAGCTGAAAGGGTCTTCTACAATACATATAATCATTCTTATCTATCTAATACGATGACAACAGCTCTCCATACCGTATTTCATGGTCAATCCAGGTTTGTCAGTGATGGCACTGACATAATGTATGGCGTCTTTTTCGGGCGTTATCCTTTGCCTTTTCATTGTGAAAATCCAGTTGCCTATATCAAAGCAAATTCTACTACTTGTAAAGTATGCAGAAAATGAAATGTAGAACATATAACATCAACTGCTTAGGAACGCATCATAGGTTAGTACTTAAAAGGATATTGTCATGTTCTAGTCATAATGCAAGCTGGACATTTTTCATGTTACCCTGTAATCGCCGGCCTGTTCTAATGCTCACAAGCAAAGATATATGCTCAGCTGCTAAGGCTTCCCTCTGCCTTCTGAATGAAAATTGAATATGTCTGGCTCACTGTGTATATAGCAGGTGCTCAGAAAAAATAAGAGTCAATTCAAAAGAAATAGCTCTGGTACACTATAGTGATTAATAATGTAAGAAAAGAACTCTTGGAATGCTGAAAATTCTTTATTTGTGCAAAAGGATAATTCATCCAACGTTTCGACCTTGTTTTTAGGTCTTTATCAAGGATAAAGTTATCTAAGATCATAAAGGGTTACAAAACCATATAAACACGTAATTAGTACATAGTACAACATAACAGTACAATATATTGCTACTTGAGAGTACAATGGGTCAAATGACCATGAGGCACATACAAAAAATTTTTCCAAAGCCATAGTGAAAACATTTGTACTGAGGAAAGAAAATTTCCACATGACCTATCTGGAGAAACATTCTGGATCAAACAACCAAAAATAGTCAAGCAGGTAAATACACACCTATATGGATAACAGGATGATATGTGTTCAATTGTATAGCGTCATTGCCATTAAGGTACAAATGGAAAACTTGCAATCCTATATAGTGAAGGAAATGAACACATATCATATCAAAGAACACAGGAACATGGGTGTGAGAAAAACCTCAATGTTTATACTTTGTTCTTTATAATGGTGTGAACATGTATATGTCTCAGTACCTTATGCACTTGAGAATTCTAGTGAGTAGATGATGAAAGCCTATTCCAGAACTGGAATCGGTAAATAATTGTAGGTGGAATCTAAATGAAAAGATGGTACAAGTGTTATCATGACACGTGGGCTATAACACAATGGACCGTGTGACAAAGAAGAAAGGAGAGAAAGAAGAGGAAGAAAATGGAACTACCTGTAACATTACGTGATAGTCACTGGTAAGTATCACTTGACAATTCAGGTGAAAAAGGATTCCTTTATTAAAGGGTTCTCAGTCGCCTCAGGCTCATGAAATACTAGGGTAAATGATATGAGAATGGGTAAGAAGCACCACTAAAGGAAATATGAAATGCAGGACATATATCTATAAACCCCTGAACTACATGATAGAAATAAAAAGAAGAAAAAAGAAAAAAAAGAAGAAAGAAGAACACATAGAATGCGGAAAGAGAATGGGTACAACTACCTGAGTTACTGCAGGGAGGCCCCTTGTTGGTATTGTGAGGGTTAGTGGAATTCCTTCACTGAAGGGTTCTCAGTTGCCTCAGGTTCGTGAAAAATGCTATAGACAAATAATGCCCAGAGAAAAGGGGTTCATATACAGCGAATAATGGTAATACAAGGTACATGTGTCACATGTAATAGTATATATATATATATTGTACTAAGCTCTACACCAGAAATAGAAAGTAGTCCCTCTGCCTTCTGTCTAGGTGCCCTGAGTTATGTCCTGTAAACTGTCACAGCGACCCAGACACACATGTGTAGTAGGGGAATATCCCTGCTGAGATGCCAGTGCTAGAGCACTCGTTTGCTGTGGAGTTGAACGCTATGTGAGCAGTTCTTACCTTCAATGAGCAGAAGTCTCTTTTTTCAGATTTCAATATCTCTGTGGGTATCTGGCAGAAATATGGAATACTCTTTACTGCTAAGACCCTGTACACCACTCCCACTAAAGGGGGCTTTACACGCTGCGACATCGCTAATGCGGAGTCGTTGGGGTCACGGAATTTGTGACGCACATCCGGCCGCATTAGCGATGTTGCTGCGTGTGACACCGATGAGCGATTTTGCATCGTTGCAAAAACGTGCAAAATCGCTCATCGGTGACATGGGTCTCCATTCTCGATTATCGTTACTGCAGCAGTAACGATGTAGTTCGTCGCTCCTGCGGCAGCACACATCACTCCGTGTGACACCGCAGAAACGAGGAACCTCTCCTTACCTGCCTCCCAGCCGCTATGAGGAAGGAAGGAGGTGGGCGGGATGTTCCGGCCACTCATCTCCGCCCCTCCGCTGCTATTGGGCGGTCGCTCAGTGACGTCGCTGTGACGCCGCACGGACCGCCCCCTTAGAAAGGAGGCGGTTCGCCGGTCACAGCGACGTCGCCGGGCAGGTAAGTATGTGTGACGGGTCTGGTCGGTGTTGTGCGGCATGGGCAGCGATTTACCCGTGTCGCGCAACAGATGGGGGCGGGTACCCACACTAGCGATATCGGGACCGATATCGCAGTGTGTAAAGTAGCCTTTAGTCACATGACCAAGACTGTATCTGTGTCCCTACAACACACTTGAGACAAATGTGTGTGTGAGCCTGCATTGTGGGGTATATATAATATATTATAGAGCTGGGAAGGATCATTCTAAGCAGTGAGCTGTTCCAGTATTTGTAGGAAAATACCCAGTAGAAGCATCAAACACAGCACCAATACCTCCCATCAGTATCCCACCACAGTGCCATGTAACCCATGCCCTACACTCCCATCTACACCAATACTATACAGGCACAAACTAGTATATCTGACTAAAAGCCCCCAAAATATGAAGAACGGCCTATAGTTGAGTGTGGATATAAAATCTATGTGAGCAGAGCTAGAATAGAAATCACTGATCGCATTGAAGTCATTCTGACCATAAATCACCATGATATCAAGGTGAGGAGTTGTGTGTTACTGCTGGGAGGAAAGGGTTAACAGTGGAATATTAAGGTGCATTTCTGTGTGCAGTGTTACTAGTCAATGTAACAATTCAGTATGAGCTGCTCTTGGTGCCGGGGGAGGGAGATGCTCTCCTGAGCAAGATAGATGGGGAATGAACATAATATCTATATAGTGAAAGGCAGGGGGTCTCAAACTCGGCTGGGTGTATGGGCCGCACAGAGGAAAAAAATAATTTGGGGGGCTGCATTCTTTGCAAGACAAAGTGACATTTTTATTGGTACCATATATGTATATATTTTTTTCACACACCTTTGGATGACTGATTTTCAACATTTTTCACTTGTTTATTATAACAAATGTGCACATTCTTTGGTTAAATCTAAAAAAAATAAATGTGATGTTAAAAAAAAGTCATGCCTTATTTTGTTTTTTTTTACATTTTATCCCTTTCTTTTAACTAATAGTGTTACAATTATGACGCTAGCGTTTTGTGAAGGGAATGCTTTGCCTACTTCCGTGACTATGGCCTTCCGGAACTGCTGCATTTTGGCTGACCTCTCCGCCTCGGGAATAAGAGACATAAAGTTCTCCTTGTAGCGTGGGTCTAACAGTGTTACCAACCAGTAATGATTGTCGGCCAAGATGTTCTTAACGCGAGGGTCACGAGACAGGCAGCTTACCATAAAGTCATCCATGTGCGCCAGACTCTTAACAGCCATCACTTCAGTATCCAGACCAACACGATGACTGAACATGCTGTCCTCCTCCTTCTCCTCCTCCTCCTCATCTACCCTGTCCTCTGGCCAGCCACGCTGAACTGAGCATATGACTGGTATGCATGTCATATCCTCAATTTGGCCGGAGAGTTGCTCCATGTCTTCATCTTCCTCCTCGTCATAGTCCTCCACTGCACGTTGTGATGAGACGAGGCTGGGCTATGTGTTATCACCCACACCCACTACTGTTTCTTGCTCCAACTCATCGTGTTCCGCCTGCAATGCATCATGTTTGGTTTTGAGCAGAGACCGTTTTAGAAGGCAGAGAAGCGGTATGGTGACGCTAATAATGGCGTCATCGCCGCTCACCATCTTGGTGGAGTCCTCAAAGTTTTGGAGGATGGTACACAGGTCGGACATCCATCTCCACTCCTCAGGTGTTATGTGTGGAGTTTGACCCATTTCCCGACGGCTTAGGTGATGCAGGTACTCAACAACTGCCCTCTTCTGCTCACATATCCTGATCAACATGTGCAGAGTTGAATTCCAACGCGTGGGGACATCACACACCATTCTAGGGTGTATAAAAAGAGAGATTAGATCCCGTGATCCCAACGTATTGTTACCCATCTATAAATCACTTGTAAGGCCACATCTGGAATACGGGATCCAGTTTTGGGCTCCACATTTTAAAAAGGACATTCAGAAGTTAGAGTCAGTTCAAAGGCGGGCAACTAGACTATTACAAGGAATGGAAGGCCTCCCATATGATGGCAGATTGAAAAAGTTAGATATGTTTAGCTTAGAAAAAAGACGTCTCAGAGGAGATCTCATTTATATGTATAAATACATGTGTGGTCAATATAAAGGACTGGCACATAACTTATTTCTTCCGAAAACAATACTAAGGACCAGGGGGCACTCACTGCGAGTGGAAGAAAAGCGATTCCGACACCTAAATAGGAAAGGGTTCTTTACAGTTAGAGCGGTCAGACTGTGGAATGCCCTACCACAAGAGGTAGTAATGGCAGATACTATAACAGCTTTTAAAAAAGGGCTGGATGATTTCCTCAGTACACAAAACATTGTTGGTTATAAATGACTTAGTGACTAAATGTAGAACTGGTGGAGGAAGGTTGAACTAGATGGACCTAGGTCTTTTTTCAACCTAAGTAACTATGTAACTATGTAACTATGGAAGATGCAAATGATGCTGAAAGCCGGCAAGGCCGGCTGAAGCAGTAGGTGACTTTCGAAAATGTGCAGACAGGCGGCGAACTTTTACCAGCAGATGAGACAGCTCTGGGTATGACTTTAGAAACCGCTGAACCACGAGGTTGAGCACATGGGCCATGCATGGAACATGTGTCAGCTGGCCTCGCCTCAAAGCCGCCACTAGGTTCCGGCCATTGTCACACACAACCTTTCCTGGCTTTAGGTTCAGAGGTGTGAGCCAGTGATCTGCATGCTGTTTTAGAGCTGTCCACACCTCTTCTGCATTGTGGGATTTGTCACTTATGCAGATTAGCTGCAGCACAGCCTGTTGCCGCTTCGCCGAGGCAGTGCTGCAGTGCTTCCAGCTTGGGACTGGTGTGGAGGGTAAAGTGGATGAGGATGCGCAGGAGGAGGAGGAGGCTGAAGAGCATGACATTCCGGAGCTGTAGAGTGTGGGTGAAACCCTGACTGAGGTAGGGCCTGCAAACCTTGGTGTGGGAAGGACTTGTTCCGTTCCTCGCTCAAACTGGGTCCCAGCTGGGCTGGGCTGGGTAGGGCGTTGTGGGGGGTTTGTCTATCTCCGTTTGAGGTGAGTTTGTTTAAGTTAGCCTTTTCTTTGGCGTTTTTTGGAGCCCTGCGGGTTGGGGAGTTGGTATCACCCAGTAAGGCGTTCCCCGGGGGCTTGGATTGGGGTGACATTGTCAGTGGAAAACGGAGTTGAATTTTGGATTAGGAAATCGAAAACTGATCAGAGAGGTGTGGGTAGACTAGTCCGTTTGGGGATGGTTGTGGCATCTGATATGTGCCCGTTCAAGTGTCTCGGGAATTTTCAACAGATCCGTCCGAAGGTGGATGGCCCCTTATTATGTCACGAGGATGGGTCCTTTTTATCGAGATACCAATTTGTGAGTGTTTTTAGGGCATGTTTGAAGTCGTTGGGGTTAGATCCGAAGTCTTTCGGATTGGGGCAGCGACGGAGGCCTCTATATGCGGCCTACCGGAGGAGACAGTTAAGCAGATTGGTAGGTGGAAGTCGCAGCGCTTTAAGTCGTATGTACGTCCCCAGGTGGTTGTTGGCAATTGAGGGGAAAAGGGGGGGGGTATTAGGGTAGCAATGGGGGGGGGGAGAGTGTGTGTTTTTTGTCAATTTGGTTTGGTGAGGCAATAAAATGGTGTCGTCTGTACATTTTGTATTGCAGAAGCACCCCCCCTTCCTTCCCTGGTCTGGATCCTTGGCCACTCTTATGTGTATTGGGGAGCCCGACGAGCGGACGCGAGATGGAACGGGAGACAGCTAGGTTTTGAGAAGGACCTGGCTCTCGTGCGATGGCTCGGTGTTCGGGGGTTAGGGTGGAACAGGGTGTTGCAGGAGGTGCATAGATACGCCCGGTTGGACAGACCTCCTGACATCTTAGTGTTGCATGCCGGGGGGAATGATTTGGGTGGGCGTCCTTTTCGAATCTTGATAAAGGACATCAAACATGATTTGTTACGGTTATGGGTGTCGTTTCCAGGTCTAACGATAGTCTGGTCGGAGATAGTAGCGAGAAAGAGTTGGCAGAAAGCGCGGTCAGTTGACAGGTTGAACAAGGCGCGGGCGAAGGTTAATAGGGCGATCTCGAAGTTTGTTAGTCGGAACGGGGGTATAGCAATACGGCATGTTGAGTTGGAAAGGACGGAAGAGGAATTTTGGTTGGCTGACGGGGTACACCTTAATGCGGTGGGAACTGACTTATGGGCTCTTGGCTTGCAGGGAGGTATTGAGAGGGCCCTTTGGTTGCGGGGGGTCTCAGGCACTTGAAGGGTTTCAAGGTGCCTTCGTTGTGGTGTTGTTTATTGGTGGGTCCTTGAAGTTGGTTTAAAATTGGTTCGGGGATTCATCCGGGTATGGATCCCCTCATTGGCAGAATTGATGGTCCCCTGGTGATTTTGGGGGGGAACCCCGACGGGGTATGTCGGGGCCCCTGGGGGTGTGGTTGGGGTTGACGGAGGATTAACCCTTACCATTTGGTGCTCCTGAGCCAGTGTGGGTAACGGCTGGGAGCAAGTTGAGGTTTTTTATTGCTCGGTTATGGGAATCACCAGGGTTTTGGTAGCTTCAAGGACCTTACCACATTGCAAATTTTATTGGTTATGTATTCTTGTTAATAAAATGGCTGCTATGGCCAAAATTATCCAAAGATAAATTTGTGTCTGTGTAATTACTTTTAAATAAGAAATGGGAATGGAGGTGTGGGGTATGAAAGGAAGACCGGAGTCAACAATTCCAGGGTCAAGCATGTTTATTTGCGTAAGCTTCGTTCCAGGGTAGAAAGGGTAAGAGTGCCTTTCAGAATTCGAAGTGGTCGGACTGTACGGACCACCAAGAACTGCAGGAGAGCTTGAACATCTTCCCATGGATTTGCGACATCCTCCCTCATCAGTTACGTAGGTAAGCAGGTTCTCAGCATTGCAGCCCATTTGTTGTCTTAAGTTAGTTAAGCGGGGTTAACTAACCTGTCAGTTCAGCCTCAGGTCTAAAGCAGAGGCCTGGACTCCACTCCTTACTCCTCACTCCACAACTCTCCTTAAAAACAACTGACTCCTTTTTCCTGCCCCGGGGTCTCCAGACCCCTAGGTGGGCGTTTCCTTCCGTCTGGTCCTGCCCACTGGTGTGCCTGTCTTTCCCTGGGGGAGGTGACTAGGATTTTCTGGTTGGCTTTGTGTGACTTAGGTGAGGGAAGTTGTTATGCGGGGGCCTATGTGTGACTACCTGCAGTGTCAGGGCGTCACATATGTATGTGTGTATGTCTGCTAAAGGAATCCGCACCGTCATATTTACAAACACAAAATTTTGCAGACACCTCATGTGACTCAGGGAACGTCGTAGACTATGTTTTAACAGGAATATTTAACCCCGCGCTTTACAGTTACTCTCCAAAAAACCTGCCTCCATTAAACTGAATGGAGGTGGGAGCTGCAAGTTATTAATAGCAGCTGTGATTGGTTGCTATAAGAACAAAGGACATTCATAGTATAAGAAGCTTATGTGTGAGATAATATGATGTCAGTGGGGAGACAGATAGAGAGAGACAGACACAGACTGAGAGACAAACAGACAGAGACAGATAGGCATAGACAGACAGGGAAAGAGACAGAGACAAACAGACAGAGGCAGACAGGGAAAGAGACAGACAGAGATAGACAGGGAAAAAAGGCAGACAGACAGAGACAGAGAAAGAGACAGAGGCAGATAGGGAAACAGACAGAGACAAACATACAGAGACAGGCAGGAGAAAAGGCAGACCGACAGGGAAAGAGACAGACAGGGGAAGAGACAGACAGAGAGAGACAGACAGATAGAGACAGACAAAGAAATACAGAGATAGACAGGGAAAGAGACAAACGGGGAATGAGTCAGACAGAGAGAGACAAAGAGAGACAGGCAGAGAGAGACAGGGAAAGAGACAGACAGGGGAAGAGAAAGACAGAGACAGACAAAGAAATACAGAGACAGACAGGGGAAGAGACAGACAGGGGAAGAGACAGACAGGGGAAGAGACAGACAGACAGGGAAAGAGACAGACCTGGAAAAGAGACAGACCTGGAAAAGAGACAGGCCTGGAAAAGAGACAGACAGACATAGAAACAGACAGCCACAAAGAGAGAGAGAGACAGACAGACACAGAGAGACAGACAGAGATAGAGAGACAGACAGACATGGATAGAGATAGAGACACACAGAGACAGACAGATGACAGAGACTGGGAGAGAGACAGACAGAAGCATAAATCCCTAACTAAAACTTAACATTTAATGATAGTTTTAAAAGGTAAAAAAACACAAATCATGTAAATAGAATGACTCTCTTCTGTGCATAGAGTCAACATTTTGTGTTTGTAAATATGACGGTGCGGATTCCTTTAGCAGACATACACACATACATATGTGACGCCCTGACACTGCAGGTAGTCACACATAGGCCCCCGCATAACAACTTCCCTCACCTAAGTCACACAAAGCCAACCAGAAAACCCTAGTCACCTCCCCCAGGGAAAGACAGGCACACCAGTGGGCAGGACCAGACGGAAGGAAACGCCCACCTAGGGGTCTGGAGACCCCGGGGCAGGAAAAAGGAGTCAGTTGTTTTTAAGGAGAGTTGTGGAGTGAGGAGTAAGGAGTGGAGTCCAGGCCTCTGCTTTAGACCTGAGGCTGAACTGACAGGTTAGTTAACCCCGCTTAACTAACTTAAGATAACAAATGGGCTGCAATGCTGAGAACCTGCTTACCTACGTAACTGATGAGGGAGGATGTCGCAAATCCATGGGAAGATGTTCAAGCTCTCCTGCAGTTCTTGGTGGCCCGTACAGTCTGACCACTTCGAATTCTGAAAGGCACTCTTACCCTTTCTACCCTGGAACGAAGCTTAGGCAAATAAACATGCTTGACCCTGGAATTGTTGACTCCGGTCTTCCTTTCATACCCCACACCTCCATTCCCATTTCTTATTTAAAAGTAATTACACAGACACAAATTTATCTTTGGATAATTTTGGCCATAGCAGCCATTTTATTAACAAGAATACATAACCAATAAAATTTGCAATGTGGTAAGGTCCTTGAAGCTACCAAAACCCTGGTGATTCCCATAACCGAGCAATAAAAAACCTCAACTTGCTCCCAGCCGTTACCCACACTGGCTCAGGAGCACCAAATGGTAAGGGTTAATCCTCCGTCAACCCCAACCACACCCCCAGGGGCCCCGACATACCCCGTCGGGGTTCCCCCCCAAAATCACCAGGGGACCATCAATTCTGCCAATGAGGGGATCCATACCCGGATGAATCCCCGAACCAATTTTAAACCAACTTCAAGGACCCACCAATAAACAACACCACAACGAAGGCACCTTGAAACCCTTCAAGTGCCTGAGACCCCCCGCAACCAAAGGGCCCTCTCAATACCTCCCTGCAAGCCAAGAGCCCATAAGTCAGTTCCCACCGCATTAAGGTGTACCCCGTCAGCCAACCAAAATTCCTCTTCCGTCCTTTCCAACTCAACATGCCGTATTGCTATACCCCCCGTTCCGACTAACAAACTTCGAGATCGCCCTATTAACCTTCGCCCGCGCCTTGTTCAACCTGTCAACTGACCGCGCTTTCTGCCAACTCTTTCTCGCTACTATCTCCGACCAGACTATCGTTAGACCTGGAAACGACACCCATAACCGTAACAAATCATGTTTGATGTCCTTTATCAAGATTCGAAAAGGACGCCCACCCAAATCATTCCCCCCGGCATGCAACACTAACATGTCAGGAGGTCTGTCCAACCGGGCGTATCTATGCACCTCCTGCAACACCCTGTTCCACCCTAACCCCCGAACACCGAGCCATCGCACGAGAGCCAGGTCCTTCTCAAAACCTAGCTGTCTCCCGTTCCATCTCGCGTCCGCTCGTCGGGCTCCCCAATACACATAAGAGTGGCCAAGGATCCAGACCAGGGAAGGAAGAGGGGGTGCTTCTGCAATACAAAATGTACAGACGACACCATTTTATTGCCTCACCAAACCAAATTGACAAAAAACACACACTCTCACCCCCCCCATTGCTACCCTAATACCCCCCCTTTTCCCCTCAATTGCCAACAACCACCTGGGGACGTACATACGACTTAAAGCGCTGCGACTTCCACCTACCAATCTGCTTAACTGTCTCCTCCGGTAGGCCGCATATAGAGGCCTCCGTCGCTGCCCCAATCCGAAAGACTTCGGATCTAACCCCAACGACTTCAAACATGCCCTAAAAACACTCACAAATTGGTATCTCGATAAAAAGGACCCATCCTCGTGACATAATAAGGGGCCATCCACCTTCGGACGGATCTGTTGAAAATTCCCGAGACACTTGAACGGGCACATATCAGATGCCACAACCATCCCCAAACGGACTAGTCTACCCACACCTCTCTGATCAGTTTTCGATTTCCTAATCCAAAATTCAACTCCGTTTTCCACTGACATAATGTCACCCCAATCCAAGCCCCCGGGGAACGCCTTACTGGGCGATACCAACTCCCCAACCCGCAGGGCTCCAAAAAACGCCAAAGAAAGGCTAACTTAAACAAACTCACCTCAAACGGAGATAGACAAACCCCCCACAACGCCCTACCCAGCCGGGTAGGGACCCAGCCCAGCCCAGCTGGGACCCAGTTTGAGCGAGGAACGGAACAAGTCCTTCCCACACCAAGGTTTGCAGGCCCTACCCCAGTCAGGGTTTCACCCACACTCTACAGCTCCGGAATGTCATGCTCTTCAGCCTCCTCCTCCTCCTGCGCATCTTCATCCACTTTACCCTCCACACCAGTCCCAAGCTGGAAGCACTGCAGCACTGCCTCGGCGAAGCGGCAACAGACTGTGCTGCAGCTAATCTGCATAGGTGACAAACCCCACAATGCAGAAGAGGTGTGGACAGCTCTAAAACAGCATGCAGATCACTGGCTCACACCTCTGAACCTAAAGCCAGGAAAGGTTGTGTGTGACAATGGCCGGAACCTGGTGGCGGCTTTGAGGCGAGGCCAGCTGACACATGTTCCATGCATGGCCCATGTGCTCAACCTCGTGGTTCAGCGGTTTCTAAAGTCATACCCAGAGCTGTCTGATCTGCTGGTAAAAGTTCGCTGCCTGTCTGCACATTTTCGAAAGTCACCTACTGCTTCAGCCGGCCTTGCCGGCTTTCAGCGTCGTTTGCATCTTCCGGCTCACAGACTGGTGTGTGGTGTCCCCACGCGTTGGAATTCAACTCTGCACATGTTGATCAGGATATGTGAGCAGAAGAGGGCAGTTGTTGAGTACCTGCATCACCTAAGCCGTCGGGAAATGGGTCAAACTCCACACATAACACCTGAGGAGTGGAGATGGATGTCCGACCTATGTACCATCCTCCAAAACTTTGAGGACTCCACCAAGATGGTGAGCGGCGATGACGCCATTATTAGCGTCACCATACCGCTTCTCTGCCTTCTAAAACGGTCTCTGCTCAAAACCAAACATGATGCATTGCAGGCGGAACACGATGAGTTGGAGCAAGAAACAGTAGTGGGTGTGGGTGATAACACACAGTCCAGCCTCGTCTCATCACAACGTGCAGTGGAGGACTATGACGAGGAGGAGGATGAAGACATGGAGCAACTCTCCGGCCAAATTGAGGATATGACATGCATACCAATCATATGCTCAGTTCAGCGTGGCTGGCCAGAGGACAGGGTAGATGATGAGGAGGAGGAGGAGAAGGAGGAGGACAGCATGTTCAGTCATCGTGTTGGTCTGGATACTGAAGTGATGGCTGTTAAGAGTCTGGCGCACATGGATGACTTTATGGTAAGCTGCCTGTCTCGTGACCCTCGCGTTAAGAACATCTTGGCCGACAATCATTACTGGTTGGTAACACTGTTAGACCCACGCTACAAGGAGAACTTTATGTCTCTTATTCCCGAGGCAGAGAGGTCAGCCAAAATGCAGCAGTTCCGGAAGGCCATAGTCACGGAAGTAGGCAAAGCATTCCCTTCACAAAACGCTAGCGTCATAATTGTAACACTATTAGTTAAAAGAAAGGGATAAAATGTAAAAAAAAACAAAATAAGGCATGACTTTTTTTTAACATCAAATTTTTTTTTTTTAGATTTAACCAAAGAATGTGCACATTTGTTATAATAAACAAGTGAAAAATGTTGAAAATCAGTCATCCAAAGGTGTGTGAAAAAAATATATATATATGGTACCAATAAAAATGTCACTTTGTCCTGCAAAGAATGCAGCCCCCCAAATTATTTTTTTCCTCTGTGCGGCCCATACACCCAGCCGAGTTTGAGACCCCCTGCCTTACACTATATAGATATCATGTTCATTCCCCATCTATCTTGCTCAGGAGAGCATCTCCCTCCCCCGGCACCAAGAGCAGCTCATATTGAATTGTTACATTGACTAGTAACACTGCACACAGAAATGCACCTTAATATTCCACTGTTAACCCTTTCCTCCCAGCAGTAACACACAACTCCTCACCTTGATATCATGGTGATTTATGGTCAGAATGACTTCAATGCGATCAGTGATTTCTATTCTAGCTCTGCTCACATAGATTTTATATCCACACTCAACTATAGGCCGTTCTTCATATTTTGGGGGCTTTTAGTCAGATATACTAGTTTGTGCCTGTATAGTATTGGTGTAGATGGGAGTGTAGGGCATGGGTTACATGGCACTGTGGTGGGATACTGATGGGAGGTATTGGTGCTGTGTTTGATGCTTCTACTGGGTATTTTCCTACAAATACTGGAACAGCTCACTGCTTAGAATGATCCTTCCCAGCTCTATAATATATTATATATACCCCACAATGCAGGCTCACACACACATTTGTCTCAAGTGTGTTGTAGGGACACAGATACAGTCTTGGTCATGTGACTAAAGGCTACTTTACACACTGCGATATCGGTCCCGATATCGCTAGTGTGGGTACCCGCCCCATCTGTTGCGCGACACGGGCAAATCGCTGCCCATGCCGCACAACACCGACCAGACCCGTCACACATACTTACCTGACCGGCGACGTCGCTGTGACCGGCGAACCGCCTCCTTTCTAAGGGGGCGGTCCGTGCGGCGTCACAGCGACGTCACTGAGCGACCGCCCAATAGCAGCGGAGGGGCGGAGATGAGTGGCCGGAACATCCCGCCCACCTCCTTCCTTCCTCATAGCGGCTGGGAGGCAGGTAAGGAGAGGTTCCTCGTTTCTGCGGTGTCACACGGAGTGATGTGTGCTGCCGCAGGAGCGACGAACTACATCGTTACTGCTGCAGTAACGATAATCGAGAATGGAGACCCATGTCACCGATGAGCGATTTTGCACGTTTTTGCAACGATGCAAAATCGCTCATCGGTGTCACACGCAGCAACATCGCTAATGCGGCCGGATGTGCGTCACAAATTCCGTGACCCCAACGACTCCGCATTAGCGATGTCGCAGCGTGTAAAGCCCCCTTTAGTGGGAGTGGTGTACAGGGTCTTAGCAGTAAAGAGTATTCCATATTTCTGCCAGATACCCACAGAGATATTGAAATCTGAAAAAAGAGACTTCTGCTCATTGAAGGTAAGAACTGCTCACATAGCGTTCAACTCCACAGCAAACGAGTGCTCTAGCACTGGCATCTCAGCAGGGATATTCCCCTACTACACATGTGTGTCTGGGTCGCTGTGACAGTTTACAGGACATAACTCAAGGCACCTAGATAGAAGGCAGAGGTACTGGGATTGGTTGGTTTTTGGTGACGGAGGTGCAGGGGCTGGCGCCCATGTGCAGTGCTGGCTAAGGTATATTGATGATATTTTGATTTTTTGGCAGGGCACTGTGGAGCAGCTCGAGACATTTATGGAGGAACTTAATAACAACACCTTTAACATCAGATTGACGCATAAGCATAGCAGCAGTTGCGTTGACTTCCTGGATATTAAAATTTCATTCGGTTCTGAGCGAATTGTTCAGACCGACGTCCATAGGAAGGAAACATCAGTCAACGCACTGCTGCATGCTTCTTCTGCTCATACCCCCTCCACCATCCGGGCCGTACCGACTGGCCAGTTCCTCAGGATGAAGCAAATTTGTTCGTCAGACACTGCTTTTGAACAACAGTCTGCCGACCTCCAGCGCCATAGGGGTGGCAAAGGCGGTCTTCCCCCGGTCTGCCTCAGCAACGGACACTAGCCAATAGTGACTAGTGAGATCAAGGGTAGAAAAATAATTTGCAGTTCTCAATGCAGCTAGCGATTCCTCAATACGGGGGAGTGGTGCTGTCCTTCTTCTTTAACAGGACCAACGGAGCTGCCCAAAGGCTACAACTGTCACGGATAACCCCAGCCGCCTTCATGTTGCTCAACATGTCCTTGGTACACTGGTAATGTGAAGGTGGTATTGGCTTATAGCTCTCTTTGATGGGTGGGTGTGCACCTGTGGGGATGTAGTGTTGGACCCCTTTTATTCCCCCAAAATCTAGCGGATGTTTGCTGAAGACTTGCTCGCTCGTATTCTTGCACTACCCTGTGGACCCGCTTCTTGTGATGTGAAGGTGTGGAGTCAGTGCCTACGTGTAATTCCTTACACCACTCCTCTGGCTGACTTGGTGAGCAGTCACTGACTGGGTGGGGTGCAGTAATAGTGGATGCTGCTACTTGGATAGCATGTGTATCTACTGTGAACAGCTTATCAATGGTGGCAAGTCGGGGCAGCTTAACCTCCTGCTCTCCGCAGTTTAACACTCTCACGGGCACTCTTCCCTTCCGCACTAATGAATAAAACTATGATGTAAATATCATATAGATACCCCACAATTGTAAATAAAGGTAGGTTATGGGAAAAGGGGGAACAGGGAAAGAGGAAAATAGTGTAATAAAGTATACCTTCTGGGGGTGAGAGGAAATGGCAGCACAGCCAGTGGAGGTGAAGCAAAAGGAAGCCTGCAACTAAAGAGTTGAGAGCGTTATCACATGGTGACTGAGCCTGATTGTAAAGGGAGCATAGAGTGGAGCATACTCTGGGCACGTTAGAACCCAAGTTCTTAAACCATGAATATGGACCCCTTTTATTCTCCCAAAGTCTAGCGGATGTTTGCTGAAGACTTGCTCGTATTCTTGCACTACCCTGTGGACCCGCTTCTTGTGATGTGAAGGTGTGGAGTCAGTGCCTACGTGTAATTCCTTACACCACTCCTCTGGTTGACTTGGTGAGCTGTCACTGAATGGGTGTGGTGAAGTAACGGTGGATGCTGTGGCTTGGATATCATATTAAATATAGGGACCCCCATACAGTAGTATGAGAAATTTTTTTGTATTCAATGATCGGTATTACCTTCAGGGGCGCGGCACGTGGACGTGCGTTCCATTAGCCTCACTGCATTCCACTCCCATACAGGAAGTGGGCGCAGCTATTACTACGGTCGCACATAAAAGAACCCACAGCCACCACTGCACACAGCTGACTCCACCACTGGAAACCCACTTCTACACCAACGCAGGTAAGACAGGATCGGCACCTCTATGCTCCCGTTACAATCAGGCTCAGTCACCATGTGATAATGCTCTCAACAATTTAGTTGCAGGCTTCCCCTTGCTTCACCTCCACTGGCTGTGCTGCCATTTCCTCTCCCCCCTGGAAGGTATACTTTATTACACTATTTTCCTGTTTCCCTCTTCTCCCTTTTCCCATAACCTACCTTTATCTGCATTTGTGGGGTATCTATATACTATTTATATCACAGTTTTATTCATTAATACGGAAGGGAAGAGTGCGCGTGAGAGTGTTGAACTGCGGAGAGCAAGAGGTTAAGCTGCCCCGATTTGCCACCATTGATAAGCTGTTCACAGTAGATACACATGCTATCCAAGCAGCAGCAGCATCCACCATTACTGCACCCCACCCAGTCAGTGACAGCTCACCAAGTCAGCCAGAGGAGTGGTGTCAGGAATTACACGTAGGCACTGACTACACACCTTCACATCACAAGAAAGGGGTGCAAGTGTGACGCCCTGGACTAGCCAGTTAGTCACAGACATAACACACACACACACCCCCTTTCCCGGATAGTTACACTAGTCAGACACAAAACCGTTGTTGCCTCCCTCCAGGGGCTGATGTCCACACCAGGTGGGGCGGTGCCAGGCGGTTGGCCCCACCCACCAAGGAGTTCACAGGCCTGGAGGTGGGAAAACCAGTTAGTTAGTTGAAGTTCAGTTAAGAGTTGAACCGTGGAGGTAGTGAGTTCAGGGAACAGCCCAGTTTTGGGTAGGAGTGCAAAACTGCTAGTGTCTGGGTCAGATCCCAGGCACTATGGGGAGATAAGGTATGCACACCAGTGACTATGTAAGGGGAATACATGAAATAGCAGAAACTGCTGTGTGAATACTGACTTGAAAAATTCAATAGCTATATGCAAGAGTGAATATGTGAAAAATGGAATCTGCATTACTGCCATGAACATATGAATCAAGAGAAATTTAGCTACTGAATTGATCAATGCAATAGAGCCCCAACACTACGCCAAAGTATTTCTCTACGTTGGGGTCCCTAGCTTGTGTGTGTCCTCTCATGCAGTTAAAAAACCTACCGTGTATGGGAAGCTGAGACCCAGGCTATTTATGCGTATGATATGGATTGGCAATAGGTGTGGTTGGGGAGGGTTCACAAACGAAAAAATACTAACAAATAGGAATAACGTTTGGAACACCATTCTAAGTCCGAACTGGGTGCAAAAACCTAAAAAAACATCACTATGGGGAGATAAGGTATGCACACCAGTGACTATGTAAGGGGAATACATGAAATAGCAGAAACTGCTGTGTGAATACTGACTTGAAAAATCCAATAGCATTAATTCACATAATCCTAGTGACTGCGCACACAACATGGCCAAACGAAAACAAAAGACAGTACCTGGCCATTCAATCAAATGGAAACTCATAGGCAACACAGTCCATTAGACTAGGCAATTACATGCAGCCAAACAAAGTTCATGGGCCTTGCCTCAGAGTCGAACCCACAACCTCTTGGAGAACAAGCAAAGAGCCTACCATTAAACCAACTCAGTGAAGTTGGAAACCGACTCTACATTAATTAACATAATCCTAGTGACTGCGCACACAACATGGCCAAACAAAAGCAAAAGACAGTACCTAGCCTATCAATCCAATGGAAACTCATAGGTAACACAGTACATTGGACTAGGCAATTACATGCAGCCATACAAAGCCCATGGGTCTTGCCCCAGAGTCGAACCCACAAACTCTCGTAGCCAGGGCAAAGAGCCTACCACTACACCAACACAGAGAAGTAGGTGAATGACTCTACATTAATTCACATAATCCTAGTGACTGCGCACACAACATTGCCAAACAAAAGAAAAAGACAGTACCTGGCCTATCAATCCAATAGAAACTCATAGGCAAAGCAATCAATTGGACTAGGCAATTACATGCAGCCATACAAAGTCCATGGGCCTTGCCTCAAAGTCGAACTCACAACCTCTCGCAGCTCAAGCAAAGAGCCTACCACTACACCAACACAGAGAAATGTAAACCTGACTCTACATTATTTCACATAATCCTAGTGACTGCGCACACAACATGGCCAAACGAAAACAAAAGACAGTAACTGGCCTATCAATCCAATAGAAACTCATAGGCAACACAGTCCATTGGACTAAGCAATTACATGCAGCCATTCAAAGTCCATGAGCCTTGCATTAGAGTCGAACCCACAACCTCTCGCAGCCCAAGCAAAGAGCCTACCACTACACCAACACAGAGAAGTGGGAAACTGACTCTACATTAATTCCCATAACCCTAGTGACTGCGCACACAACATGGTCAAACAAAAGCAAAAGGCAGTACCTGGCCTATCAATCCAATGGAAACTCATAGGCAACATAGTCCATTGGACTAGGCAATTACATGCAGCCATAAAAAGTCCATGGGCCTTGCCTCAGAGTCAAACCCACAACCTCTGGCAGAACAAGCAAAGAGCCTACAACTACAAAAACACAAAGAAGTAGGAAGCTGCGTCTACATTAATTCACATAATCCTAGTGACTGCGCACACAACATGGCCAAACAAAAGCAGAAGACATTACCTAGCCTATCAAGCCAATGGAAACTCATAGGCAACACAGTCAATTGAACTAGGCGATTACATGCAGCCATACAAACTCCATGGGCCTTGCCTCAGAGTCGAACCCACAATTTCTCGCAGCCCAAGCAAAGAGCCTACCACTACACCAACACAGAGAAGTTGGAATCTGAGTTTACATTAGTTCACATAATCCTAGTGACTGCGCACACAACATGGCCAAACAAAAGCAAAAGACAGTACCTGGCCTATCAATCCGATGGGAACTCATAGGCAACACAGTCAATTGAACTAGGCGATTACATGCAGCCATACAAACTCCATGGGCCTTGCCTCAGAGTCGAACCCACAACCTCTCGCAGCTTAAGCAAAGAGACTACCACTACACCAACACAGAGAATTAGGTGAATGACTCTACATTAATTCACATAATCCTAGTGACTGCGCACACAACATGGCCAAACAAAAGCAAAAGACAGTACCTGGCCTATTAATCCAATGGAAACTCATAGGCAACGCAATCCTTTGGACTAGGCAATAACATGCAGCCATACAAAGTCCATGGGCCTTGCCTCAGAGTCAAAACCACTACCTCTCAAAGCCCAAGCAAAGAGCCTACCACTACACCAACACAGAGAAGTGCGAAATTGACTCAACATAAATTCACATAATCCTAGTGACTGCGCACACAACATGGCCAAACAAAAGCAATAGACAGTCCCTGGCCTATCAATCCAATGGAAACTCATAGACAACATAGTCCATTGGACTAGGCAATTACATGCAGCCATACAAAGTCCATGGGCCTTGCCTCAGAGTCGAACTCACAACCTCTCGCAGCCCAAGAAAAAAGCCTACCACTACATCAACACAGAGAAGTGTGAAACTGACTCTACATTAATTCACATAATCCTAGTGACTGCGCACACAACATGGCCAAACAAAAGCAAAAGACAGTACCTGGCCTATCATTCCAATTGAAACTCATAGATAACATAGTCCATTGGACTAGGCAATAACATGCAGCCATACAAAGTCCATGGGCCTTGCCTCAAAGTTGAACTCACAACCTCTCGCAGCTCTAGCAAAGAGCCTACAACTACACCAACACAGAGAAATGTGAACCTGACTCTACATTAATTCACATAATCCTAGTGACTGCGCACACAACATGGCCAAACAAAAGCAAAAGACAGTACCTGGCCTATAAATCCAATAGAAACTCATAGGCAACACAGTCCATTGGACTAGACAATTACATGGAGACATACAAAGTCCATGGGCCTTGCCTCAGAGTCAAACACACAACCTCTCGCAGCCAAGCAAAGAGCCTACCACTACACCAACACAGAGAAGTGGGAAACTGATTCTACATTAATTCACATAATCCTACCGACTGCGCACACAACATGGCCAAACAAAAGAAAATACCTGGCCTATCAATCCAATGGAAACTCATAGGCAACACAGTCCATTAGACTAGGCAAATACATGCAGCCATTTAAAGCCCATGGGCCTTGCCCCAGAGTCGAACCCACAACCTCTTGTAGCCCAAGCAAAGAGCCTACAAATACACCAACACAGAGAAGTGGAAAACTGATTCTACATTAATTCACATAATCCTAGTGACTGCGCACACAACATGGCCAAACAAAAGCAAAAGACATTACCTGGCCTATAAATCCAATAGAAACTCATAGGCAAAGCAATCAATTGGACTAGGCAATTACATGCAGCCATACAAAGTCCATGGGCCTTGCCTCAGAGTCGAACCCACAACCTCTTGTAGCCCAAGCAAAGAGCCTACCACTACACCAACACAGAGAAGTTGGTACAGAGTTTACATTAGTTCACATAATCCTAGTGACTGTGCACACAACATGGCCAAACAAAAGCAAAAGACAGTCCCTGGCCTATCAATCCAATGGAAACTCATATACAACATAGTCCATTGGACTAGGCAATTACATGCAGCCATACAAAGTCCATGGGCCTTGCCTCAGAGTCAAACCCACAACCTCTGGCAGAACAAGCAAAGAGCTTACAACTACACCAACACAAAAAAGTAGGAAGCTGCGTCTACATTAATTTACATATTCCTAGCGACTGCGCACACAACATGGCCAAACAAAAGCAAAAGACATTACCTGGCCTATCAAGCCAATGGAAACTCATAGGCAACACAGTCCATTGGACTAAACAATTACATGCAGCCATACAAAGTCCATGGGCTTTGCCTCAGAGTCAAACCCACAATTTCTCGCATCCCAAGCAAAGAGCCTACCACTACAACAACACAGACAAGTTGGAAACTGAGTTTACATTAGTTCACATAATCCTAGTGACTGTGCACACAACATGGCGAAACAAATGCAAAAGACATTATCTGGCCTATCAATCCAATGGAAACTCATAGGCAACACAGTCCATTAGACTAGGCAAATACATGCAGCCATACAAAGTTCATGGGCCTTGCCTCAGAGTCGAACCCACAACCGCTTGGAGAACAAGCAAAGAGCCTACCACTAAACCAACACAGAGAAGTTGGAAACTGATTCTACATTAATTCACATAATCCTACCGACTGCGCACACAACATGGCTAAACAAAAGCAAAAGACAGTACCTGGCTTATCAATCCAATGGAAACTCATAGGCAACACAGTCCATTGGACTAGGCAATAACATGCAGCCATAAAAAGTCCATGGGCCTTGCCTCAGAGTCAAACCCACAACCTCTCGCAGCTCAAGCAAAGAGCCTACCACTACACCAACACAGAGAAATGTGAACCTGCCTCTACATTAATTCACATAATCCTAGTGAGTGCGCACACAACATGGCCAAACGAAAACAAAAGACAGTACCTGGCCTATCAATCCAATGGAAACTCATAGGCAACACAGTCCATTGGACTAGGCAATTACATGCAGCCATAAAAAGTCCATGGGCCTTGCCTCAGAGTCAAACCCACAACCTCTCGCAGCCCAAGCAAAGAGCCTACCACTACACCAACACAGAGAAATGTGAAACTGACTCTACATTAATTCACATAATCCTAGTGACTGCGCACACAACATGGCCAAACGAAAGCAAAAGTCAATACCTGGCCTATCAATCCAATGGAAACTCATAGGCAACAAAGTCCATTGGACTAGGCAATTACATGCAGCCATAAAAAGTCCATGGGCCTTGCCTCAGAGTCAAACCCACAACCTCTCACAGCCCAAGCAAAGAGCCTACCACTACACCAACAAAGAGAAATGTGAAACTGACTCTACATTAATTCACATATTCCAAGTGACTGCGCACACAACATGGCCAAACAAAAGCAAAAGAAAGCACCTGGCCTATCAATCCAATGGAAACTCATAGGTAACGCAGTCCATTGGACTATGCAATTACATGCAGCCATACAAAGTCCATGGGCCTTGCCTCAGAGTCGAACTCACAACCTCTCGCAGCCCAACAAAAAAGCCTACCACTTCAGCAACACAGAGAAGTGTGAAACTGTCTCTACATTAACTCACATAATCCTAGTGACTGCGCACAAAACATGGCCAAACGAAAACAAAAGACAGTACCTGGCCTATCAATCCATTGGACTAGGAAATTACATGCAGCCATACAAAGTCCATGGGCCTTGCCTCAGAGTCAAACCCACAACCTCTTACAGCCCAAGCAAAGAGCCTACCACTACACCAACACAGAGAAGTGTGAAACTGACTCAACATAAATTCACATAATCCTAGTGACTGCGCACACAACATGGCCAAACAAAAGCTAAAGACAGTCCCTTGCCTATCAATCCAATGGAAACTCATAGACAACATAGTCCATTGGAATAGGCAATTACATGCTGCCTCACAAAGTCCATGGGCCTTGCCTCAGAGTCAAACCCACAACCTCTGGCAGAACAAGCAAAGAGCCTACAACTACACCAACACAAAGAAGTAGGAAGCTGCGTCTACATTAATTCACATAATCCTAGTGAATGCGCACACAACATGGCCAAACAAAAGCAAAAGACATTACCTGGCCTATCAGGCCAATGGAAACTCATAGGCAACACAGTCCATTGAACTAGGCGATTACATGCAGCCATATAAAGTCCATGGGCCATGCCGCAGAGTCAAACCCACAACCTCTCGCAGCCAAGCAAAGCAGCTTCCACTACACCAACACAGAGAAGTGGGAAACGGATTCTACATTAATTCACATAATCCTAGTGACTGCGCACACAACATGGCCAAACAAAAGCAAAAGACAATACCTGGCCTATCAATCCAATGGAAACTCGTAGGCAACACAGTCCATTGGACTTGGCAATTACATGCAGCCATACAAAGTCCATGGGCCTTGCCTCAGAGTCAAACCCACAACCTCTGGCAGAACAAGCAAAGAGCCTACAACTACACCAACACAAAGAAGTAGGAAGTTGCGTCTACATTAATTCACATAATCCTAGTGAATGTGCACACAACATGGCCAAACAAAAGCAAAAGACATTACCTGGCCTATCAAGCCAATGGAAACTCATAGGCAACACAGTCCATTGAACTAGACAATTACATGGAGACATACAAAGTCCATGGGCCTTGCCTCAAAGTCAAACCCACAACCTCTCGCAGCCAAGCAAAGAGCCTACCACTACACCAACACAGATAAGTGGGAAACTGATTCTACATTAATTCACATAATCCTACCGACTGCGCACACAACATGGCCAAACAAAAGACAATACCTGGCCTATCAATCCAATGGAAACTCATAGGCAACACAGTCCATTAGACTAGGCAAATACATGCAGCCATACAAAGTTCATGGGCCTTGCCTCAGAGTCGAACCCACAACTTCTTGGAGAACAAGCAAAGAGCCTACCACTAAACCAACACAGAGAAGTTGGAAACCAACTCTACATTAATTCACATAATCCTAGTGACTGCGCACACAACATGGCCAAACAAAAGCAAAAGACAGTACCTGGCCTATCAATCCAATGGAAACTCATAGGTAACACAGTACATTAGACTAGGCAATTAAATGCAGCCATACAAAGCCCATGGGCCTTGCCCCAGAGTCGAACCCACAACCTCTCGTAGCCCAAGCAAAGAGCCTACCAATACACCAACACAGAGAAGTGAAAAACTGATTCTACATTAATTCACATAATCCTAGTGACTGCGCACACAACATGGCCAAACAAAAGCAAAAGACAGTACCTGGCCTATCAATCCAATAGAAACTCATATGCAAAGCAATCAATTGGACTAGGCAATTACATGCAGCCATACAAAGTCCATGGGCCTTGCCTCAGAGTCGAACCCACAACCTCTTGTAGCCCAAGCAAAGAGCCTACCACTAAACCAACACAGAGAAGAGCGAAACTGACTCAACATAAATTCACATAATCCTAGTGACTGCACACACAACATGGC
This sequence comes from Anomaloglossus baeobatrachus, assembly GCF_048569485.1. Taxonomy (NCBI): domain Eukaryota; kingdom Metazoa; phylum Chordata; class Amphibia; order Anura; family Aromobatidae; genus Anomaloglossus; species Anomaloglossus baeobatrachus. Next base: position 747,162 of record NW_027444146.1, read on the forward strand.
CAAACAAAAGCAAAAGACAGTCCCTGGCCTATCAATCCAATGGAAACTCATATACAACATAGTCCATTGGACTAGGCAATTACATGCAGCCATACAAAGTCCATGGGCCTTGCCTCAGAGTCAAACCCACAACCTCTGGCAGAACAAGCAAAGAGCTTACAACTACACCAACACAAAAAAGTAGGAAGGTGCGTCTACATTAATTCACATATTCCTAGAGACTGCGCACACAACATGGCCAAACAAAAGCAAAAGACATTACCTGGCCTATCAAGCCAATGGAAACTCATAGGCAACACAGTCCATTGGACTAAACAATTACATGCAGCCATACAAAGTCCATGGGCTTTGCCTCTGAGTCAAACCCACAATTTGTCGCAGCCCAAGCAAAGAGCCTACCACTACACCAACACAGACAAGATGGAAACTGAGTTTACATTAGTTCACATAATCCTAGTGACTGTGCACACAACATTGCGAAACAAATGCAAAAGACATTATCTGGCCTATCAATCCAATGGAAACTCATAGGCAACACAGTCCATTAGACTAGGCAAATACATGCAGCCATACAAAGTTCAAGGGCCTTGCCTCAGAGTCGAACCCACAACCTCTTGGAGAACAAGCAAAGAGCCTACCACTAAACCAACACAGAGAAGTTGGAAACTGACTCTACATTAATTCACATAATCCTAGTGACTGCGCACACAACATGGCCAAACAAAAGCAAAAGACAGTACCTGGCCTATCAATCCAATGGAAACTCATAGGCAACACAGTCCATTGGACTAGACAATTACATGGAGACATACAAAGTCCATGGGCCTTGCTTCAGAGTCAAACCCACAACCTCTCGCAGCCAAGCAAAGAGCCTACCACTACACCAATACAGAGAAGTGGGAAACTGATTCTACATTAATTCACATAATCCTACCGACTGCGCACACAACATGGCTAAACAAAAGCAAAAGACAGTACCTGGCTTATCAATCCAATGGAAACTCATAGGCAACACAGTCCATTGGACTAGGCAATAACATGCAGCCATACAAAGTCCATGGGCCTTGCCTCAAAGTCGAACTCACAACCTCTCGCAGCTCAAGCAAAGAGCCTACCACTACACCAACACAGAGAAATGTGAACCTGCCTCTACATTAATTCACATAAACCTAGTGACTGCGCACACAACATGGCCAAACGAAAGCAAAAGTCCATACCTGGCCTATCAATCCAATGGAAACTCATAGGCAACACAGTCCATTGGACTAGGCAATTACATGCAGCCATAAAAAGTCCATGGGCCTTGCCTCAGAGTCAAACCCACAACTTCTCGCAGCCCAAGCAAAGATCCTACCACTACACCAACACAGAGAAATGTGAAACTGACTCTACATTAATTCACATAATCCTAGTGACTGCGCACACAACATGGCCAAACGAAAGCAAAAGTCAATACCTGGCCTATCAATCCAATGGAAACTCATAGGCAACACAGTCCAGTGGACTAGGCAATTACATGCAGTTATACAAAGTCCATGAACCTTGCATTAGAGTCAAACCCACAACTTCTCGCAGCCAAAGCAAAGAGCCTACCACTACACCAACACAGAGAAGTTTGAAACTGCCTCTTCATTAACTCACATAATCCTAGTGACTGCGCACACAACATGGCCAAACGAAAGCAAAAGACAGTACCTGGCCTATCAATCCAATGGAAACTCATAGGCAACACAGTCCATTGGACTAGGCAATTACATGCAGCCATACAAAGTCCATGGGCCTTGCCTCAGAGTCAAACCCACAACCTCTGGCAGAACAAGCAAAGAGCTTACAACTACACCAACACAAAAAAGTAGGAAGGTGCGTCTACATTAATTCACATATTCCTAGAGACTGCGCACACAACATGGCCAAACAAAAGCAAAAGACATTACCTGGCCTATCAAGCCAATGGAAACTCATAGGCAACACAGTCCATTGGACTAAACAATTACATGCAGCCATACAAAGTCCATGGGCTTTGCCTCTGAGTCAAACCCACAATTTCTCGCAGCCCAAGCAAAGAGCCTACCACTACACCAACACAGACAAGATGGAAACTGAGTTTACATTAAGAACCTATAAAGATGTGAGTGAACCAGCCAATATAAAAGTATATAATCTTTATTGAAAAATTTGTTAAAAGACAAACACATAAAACAGACAATGATGAGGACACATACAATTAACCTCAGGTGAACCAAAATATACAAGCAATAAATAGCATAAGTGCATAATGGTCATGTATTGGAAAAAAAGTGCACCAAAAAAGGGGTGCTGTCCAAGTTTCTTTGAAGAGCCAATAGTCTTTAGGTAGATGAAGAGTGTCCCAAAGAACACCAATAAGGTGGAACTATATTAAATTTCAAGCTAAACAAAGCTTTTTTCTTCATTCAAGACTAAATGTATGAGAGCCACAATCCTATTGCTACAAAACGTGGCATATAACAGGGGAAACAAAGAATACATGTGTCTATGATATTAACAGGATATAATCCTATAAGATGCAAACATAATAGTTTATAAAAAGCAAATCCTGAATGGATCAGGTGGTATAACCACAACAATGTTTCCAAATGCCTACAGTCCCAAACAGGGGAGAAGCAGGATCTCAACCATACATATAAAGAAAAGGCAGAAACTGACACAAGTGTCAAAATATAACACTTTTTTCACAGGGCTGGACTAGGAGGCCATATTCCCAGTGTTATAATCAGATAGAAGGGCGGAATGGCTGCATTACCACAGTACTATACCTTTACAAGGAAACAGAGTCAGCCATAGGACCGACCCAAACACTGTGGTGAATCCACAAAAACACACACCAGAAGGGTGTTACAGGGCCCAGACTAAAAAGCCATATTCCCAGTACTATAGCCCACAGAAAGGCAGCATGGCTGCAATACCACAGTAATTTGCCCCTACAAGGGAACAAAGTCAGCCATAAGAACCAACCTTAGCACTGAGTGGCAAGCCCACAAAGACACAGACCAGGAAGATAATAACCTGAGGATAAAGGTACCCCGACACGTGTTTCCCCTTGGAAGAAGCTTTTCTGCGAAACACGTGTCGGGGTACCTTTATCCTCAGGTTATTATCTTCCTGGTCTGTGTCTTTGTGGGCTTGCCACTCAGTGCTAAGGTTGGTTCTTATGGCTGACTTTGTTCCCTTGTAGGGGCAAATTACTGTGGTATTGCAGCCATGCTGCCTTTCTGTGGGCTATAGTACTGGGAATATGGCTTTTTAGTCTGGGCCCTGTAACACCCTTCTGGTGTGTGTTTTTGTGGATTCACCACAGTGTTTGGGTCGGTCCTATGGCTGACTCTGTTTCCTTGTAAAGGTATAGTACTGTGGTAATGCAGCCATTCCGCCCTTCTATCTGATTATAACACTGGGAATATGGCCTCCTAGTCCAGCCCTGTGAAAAAAGTGTTATATTTTGACACTTGTGTCAGTTTCTGCCTTTTCTTTATATGTATGGTTGAGATCCTGCTTCTCCCCTGTTTGGGACTGTAGGCATTTGGAAACATTGTTGTGGTTATACCACCTGATCCATTCAGGATTTGCTTTTTATAAACTATTATGTTTGCATCTTATAGGATTATATCCTGTTAATATCATAGACACATGTATTCTTTGTTTCCCCTGTTATATGCCACGTTTTGTAGCAATAGGATTGTGGCTCTCATACATTTAGTCTTGAATGAAGAAAAAAGCTTTGTTTAGCTTGAAATTTAATATAGTTCCACCTTATTGGTGTTCTTTGGGACACTCTTCATCTACCTAAAGACTATTGGCTCTTCAAAGAAACTTGGACAGCACCCCTTTTTTGGTGCACTTTTTTTCCGATACATGACCATTATGCACTTATGCTATTTATTGCTTGTATATTTTGGTTCACCTGAGGTTAATTGTATGTGTCCTCATCATTGTCTGTTTTATGTGTTTGTCTTTTAACAAATTTTTCAATAAAGATTATATACTTTTATATTGGCTGGTTCACTCACATCTTTATAGGTTCTTAATGTAAACTCAGTTTCCATCTTGTCTGTGTTGGTGTAGTGGTAGGCTCTTTGCTTGGGCTGCGAGAAATTGTGGGTTTGACTCAGAGGCAAAGCCCATGGACTTTGTATGGCTGCATGTAATTGTTTAGTCCAATGGACTGTGTTGCCTATGAGTTTCCATTGGCTTGATAGGCCAGGTAATGTCTCTTGCTTTTGTTTGGCCATGTTGTGTGCGCAGTCTCTAGGAATATGTGAATTAATGTAGACGCACCTTCCTACTTTTTTGTGTTGGTGTAGTTGTAAGCTCTTTGCTTGTTCTGCCAGAGGTTGTGGGTTTGACTCTGAGGCAAGGCCCATGGACTTTGTATGGCTGCATGTAATTGCCTAGTCCAATGGACTATGTTGTATATGAGTTTCCATTGGATTGATAGGCCAGGGACTGTCTTTTGCTTTTGTTTGGCCATGTTGTGTGCGCAGTCACTAGGATTATGTGAATTTATGTTGAGTCAGTTTCGCTCTTCTCTGTGTTGGTGTAGTGGTAGGCTCTTTGCTTGGGCTACAAGAGGTTGTGGGTTTGACTCTGAGGCAAGGCCCATGGACTTTGTATGGCTGCATGTAATTGCCTAGTCCAATGGATTGATAGGCCAGGTACTGTCTTTTGTTTTCGTTTGGCCATGTTTTGTGCGCAGTCACTAGGATTATGTGAGTTAATGTAGAGACAGTTTCATACTTCTCTGTGTTGCTGAAGTGGTAGGCTTTTTTGTTGGGCTGCGAGAGGTTGTGAGTTCGACTCTGAGGCAAGGACCATGGACTTTGTATGGCTGCATGTAATTGCATAGTCCAATGGACTGCGTTACCTATGAGTTTCCATTGGATTGATAGGCCAGGTGCTTTCTTTTGCTTTTGTTTGGCCATGTTGTGTGCGCAGTCACTAGGAATATGTGAATTAATGTAGAGTCAGTTTCACATTTCTCTTTGTTGGTGTAGTGGTAGGCTCTTTGCTTGGGCTGTGAGAGGTTGTGGGTTTGACTCTGAGGCAAGGTCCATGGACTTTTTATGGCTGCATGTAATTGCCTAGTCCAATGGACTTTGTTGCCTATGAGTTTCCATTGGATTGATAGGCCAGGTATTGACTTTTGCTTTCGTTTGGCCATGTTGTGTGCGCAGTCACTAGGATTATGTGAATTAATGTAGAGTCAGTTTCACATTTCTCTGTGTTGGTGTAGTGTTAGGCTCTTTGCTTGGGCTGCGAGAGGTTGTGGGTTTGACTCTGAGGCAAGGCCCATGGACTTTTTATGGCTGCATGTAATTGCCTAGTCCAATGGACTGTGTTGCCTATGAGTTTCCATTGGATTGATAGGCCAGGTACTGTCTTTTGTTTTCGTTTGGCCATGTTGTGTGCGCACTCACTAGGATTATGTGAATTAATGTAGAGGCAGGGTCACATTTCTCTGTGTTGGTATAGTGGTAGGCTCTTTGCTTGAGCTGCGAGAGGTTGTGGGTTTGACTCTGAGGCAAGGCCCATGGACTTTTTATGGCTGCATGTTATTGCCTAGTCCAATGGACTGTGTTGCCTATGAGTTTCCATTGGATTGATAAGCCAGGTACTGTCTTTTGCTTTTGTTTAGCCATGTTGTGTGCGCAGTCGGTAGGATTATGTGAATTAATGTAGAATCAGTTTCCAACTTCTCTGTGTTGGTTTAGTGGTAGGCTCTTTGCTTGTTCTCCAAGAGGTTGTGGGTTCGACTCTGAGGCAAGGCCCATGAACTTTGTATGGCTGCATGTATTTGCCTAGTCTAATGGACTGTGTTGCCTATGAGTTTCCATTGGATTGATAGGCCAGATAATGTCTTTTGCATTTGTTTCGCCATGTTGTGTGCACAGTCACTAGGATTATGTGAACTAATGTAAACTCAGTTTCCAACTTGTCTGTGTTGGTGTAGTGGTAGGCTCTTTGCTTGGACTGCGAGAAATTGTGGGTTTGACTCAGAGGCAAAGCCCATGGACTTTGTATGGCTGCATGTAATTGTTTAGTCCAATGGACTGTGTTGCCTATGAGTTTCCATTGGCTTGATAGGCCAGGTAATGTTTCTTGCTTTTGTTTGGCCATGTTGTGTGCGCAGTCTCTAGGAATATGTGAATTAATGTAGACGCACCTTCCTACTTTTTTGTGTTGGTGTAGTTGTAAGCTCTTTGCTTGTTCTGCCAGAGGTTGTGGGTTTGACTCTGAGGCAAGGCCCATGGACTTTGTATGGCTGCATGTAATTGCCTAGTCCAATGGACTATGTTGTATATGAGTTTCCATTGGATTGATAGGCCAGGGACTGTCTTTTGCTTTTGTTTGGCCATGTTGTGTGCGCAGTCACTAGGATTATGTGAATTTATGTTGAGTCAGTTTCGCTCTTCTCTGTGTTGGTGTAGTGGTAGGCTCTTTGCTTGGGCTACAAGAGGTTGTGGGTTTGACTCTGAGGCAAGGCCCATGGACTTTGTATGGCTGCATGTAATTGCCTAGTCCAATGGATTGATAGGCCAGGTACTGTCTTTTGTTTTCGTTTGGCCATGTTTTGTGCGCAGTCACTAGGATTATGTGAGTTAATGTAGAGACAGTTTCATACTTCTCTGTGTTGCTGAAGTGGTAGGCTTTTTTGTTGGGCTGCGAGAGGTTGTGAGTTCGACTCTGAGGCAAGGACCATGGACTTTGTATGGCTGCATGTAATTGCATAGTCCAATGGACTGCGTTACCTATGAGTTTCCATTGGATTGATAGGCCAGGTGCTTTCTTTTGCTTTTGTTTGGCCATGTTGTGTGCGCAGTCACTAGGAATATGTGAATTAATGTAGAGTCAGTTTCACATTTCTCTTTGTTGGTGTAGTGGTAGGCTCTTTGCTTGGGCTGTGAGAGGTTGTGGGTTTGACTCTGAGGCAAGGTCCATGGACTTTTTATGGCTGCATGTAATTGCCTAGTCCAATGGACTTTGTTGCCTATGAGTTTCCATTGGATTGATAGGCCAGGTATTGACTTTTGCTTTCGTTTGGCCATGTTGTGTGCGCAGTCACTAGGATTATGTGAATTAATGTAGAGTCAGTTTCACATTTCTCTGTGTTGGTGTAGTGTTAGGCTCTTTGCTTGGGCTGCGAGAGGTTGTGGGTTTGACTCTGAGGCAAGGCCCATGGACTTTTTATGGCTGCATGTAATTGCCTAGTCCAATGGACTGTGTTGCCTATGAGTTTCCATTGGATTGATAGGCCAGGTACTGTCTTTTGTTTTCGTTTGGCCATGTTGTGTGCGCACTCACTAGGATTATGTGAATTAATGTAGAGGCAGGTTCACATTTCTCTGTGTTGGTATAGTGGTAGGCTCTTTGCTTGAGCTGCGAGAGGTTGTGGGTTTGACTCTGAGGCAAGGCCCATGGACTTTTTATGGCTGCATGTTATTGCCTAGTCCAATGGACTGTGTTGCCTATGAGTTTCCATTGGATTGATAAGCCAGGTACTGTCTTTTGCTTTTGTTTAGCCATGTTGTGTGCGCAGTCGGTAGGATTATGTGAATTAATGTAGAATCAGTTTCCAACTTCTCTGTGTTGGTTTAGTGGTAGGCTCTTTGCTTGTTCTCCAAGAGGTTGTGGGTTCGACTCTGAGGCAAGGCCCATGAACTTTGTATGGCTGCATGTATTTGCCTAGTCTAATGGACTGTGTTGCCTATGAGTTTCCATTGGATTGATAGGCCAGATAATGTCTTTTGCATTTGTTTCGCCATGTTGTGTGCACAGTCACTAGGATTATGTGAACTAATGTAAACTCAGTTTCCAACTTGTCTGTGTTGGTGTAGTGGTAGGCTCTTTGCTTGGGCTGCGAGAAATTGTGGGTTTGACTCTGAGGCAAAGCCCATGGACTTTGTATGGCTGCATGTAATTGTTTAGTCCAATGGACTGTGTTGCCTATGAGTTTCCATTGGCTTGATAGGCCAGGTAATGTCTTTTGCTTTTGTTTGGCCATGTTGTGTGCGCAGTCGCTAGGAATATGTAAATTAATGTAGACGCAGCTTCCTACTTTTTTGTGTTGGTGTAGTTGTAAGCTCTTTGCTTGGGCTACAAGAGGTTGTGGGTTCGTCTCTGAGGCAAGGCCCATGGACTTTGTATGGCTGCATGTAATTGCCTAGTCCAATTGATTGCTTTGCCTATGAGTTTCTATTGGATTTATAGGCCAGGTAATGTCTTTTGCTTTTGTTTGGCCATGTTGTGTGCGCAGTCACTAGGATTATGTGAATTAATGTAGAATCAGTTTTCCACTTCTCTGTGTTGGTGTATTTGTAGGCTCTTTCCTTGGGCTACAAGAGGTTGTGGGTTCGACTCTGGGGCAAGGCCCATGGGCTTTGTATGGCTGCATGTATTTGCCTAGTCTAATGGACTGTGTTGCCTATGAGTTTCCATTGGATTGATAGGCCAGGTATTTTCTTTTGTTTGGCCATGTTGTGTGCGCAGTCGGTAGGATTATGTGAATTAATGTAGAATCAGTTTCCCACTTCTCTGTGTTGGTGTAGTGGTAGGCTCTTTGCTTGGCTGCGAGAGGTTGTGGGTTTGACTCTGAGGCAAGGCCCATGGACTTTGTATGTCTCCAGGTAATTGTCTAGTCCAATGGACTGTGTTGCCTATGAGTTTCCATTGGATTGATGGGCCAGGTACTGTCTTTTGCTTTTGTTTGGCCATGTTGTGTGCGCAGTCACTAGGATTATGTGAATTAATGTAGAGTCAGGTTCACACTTCTCTGTGTTGCTGTAGTGGTAGGCTTTTTTCTTGGGCTGCGAGAGGTTGTGAGTTCGACTCTGAGGCAAGGCCCATGGACTTTGTATGGCTGCATGTTATTGCCTAGTCCAATGGACTATGTTACCTATGAGTTTCAATTGGAATGATAGGCCAGGTACTGTCTTTTGCTTTTGTTTGGCCATGTTGTGTGCGCAGTCACTAGGATTATGTGAATTAATGTAGAATCATTCTCCTACTTCTCTGTGTTGGTGTAGTGGTAGGCTCTTTGCTTGGGCTTTGAGAGGTAGTGGTTTTGACTCTGAGGCAAGGCCCATGGAGTTTGTATGGCTGCATGTAATCGCCTAGTTCAATTGACTGTGTTGCCTATGAGTTCCCATCGGATTGATAGGCCAGGTACTGTCTTTTGCTTTTGTTTGGCCATGTTGTGTGCGCAGTCACTAGGATTATGTGAACTAATGTAAACTCAGATTCCAACTTCTCTGTGTTGGTGTAGTGGTAGGCTCTTTGCTTGGGCTGCGAGATGTTGTGGGTTCGACTCTGAGGCAAGGCCCATGGAGTTTGTATGGCTGCATGTAATCGCTTAGTTCAATTGACTGTGTTGCCTATGAGTTTCTATTGGCTTGATAGGCTAGGTAATGTCTTCTGCTTTTGTTTGGCCATGTTGTGTGCGCAGTCACTAGGATTATGTGAATTAATGTAGACACAGCTTCCTACTTCTTTGTGTTTTTGTAGTTGTAGGCTCTTTACTTGTTCTGCCAGAGGTTGTGGGTTTGACTCTGAGGCAAGGCCCATGGACTTTGTATGGCTGCATGTAATTGCCTAGTCCAATGGACTATGTTGCCTATGAGTTTCCATTGGATTGATAGGCCAGGTACTGCCTTTTGCTTTTGTTTGACCATGTTGTGTGCGCAGTCACTAGGGTTATGGGAATTAATGTAGAGTCAGTTTCCCACTTCTCTGTGTTGGTGTAGTGGTAGGCTCTTTGCTTGGGCTGCGAGATGTTGAGGGTTCGACTCTAATGCAAGGCTCATGGACTTTGAATGGCTGCATGTAATTGCTTAGTCCAATGGACTGTGTTGCCTAAGAGTTTCTATTGGATTGATAGGCCAGTTACTGTCTTTTGTTTTCGTTTGGCCATGTTGTGTGCGCAGTCACTAGGATTATGTGAAATAATGTAGAGTCAGGTTTACATTTCTCTGTGTTGGTGTAGTGGTAGGCTCTTTGTTTGAGCTGCGAGAGGTTGTGAGTTCGACTTTGAGGCAAGGCCCATGGACTTTGTATGGCTGCATGTAATTGCCTAGTCCAATTGATTGCTTTGCCTATGAGTTTCTATTGGATTGATAGGCCAGGTACTGTCTTTTTCTTTTGTTTGGCCATGTTGTGTGCGCAGTCACTAGGATTATGTGAATTAATGTAGAGTCATTCACCTACTTCTCTGTGTTGGTGTAGTGGTAGTCTCTTTGCTTAAGCTGCAAGAGGTTGTGGGTTCGACTCTGAGGCAAGGCTCCTGGAGTTTGTATGGCTGCATGTAATTGCCTATTTCAATTAACTGTTTTGCCTATGAGTTCCCATTGGATTGATAGGCCAGGTACTGTCTTTTGATTTTGTTTGGCCATGTTGTGTACGCAGTCACTAGGATTATGTGAACTAATGTAAACTCAGTTTCCAACTTCTCTGTCTTGGTGTAGTGGTAGGCTCTTTGCTTGGGCTGCGAGAAATTGTGGGTTTGACTCTGAGGCAAAGCCCATGGACTTTATATGGCTGCGTGTAATTGCCTAGTCCAATGGACTGTGTTGCCTATGAGTTTCCATTGGATTGATTGGCCAGGTATTATCTTTTGTTTGGTTATGTTGTGTGCGCAGTCGGTAGGATTATGTGAATTAATGTAGAATCAGTTTCCCAGTTCTCTGTGTTGCTGTAGTGGAAGGCTCTTTGCTTAGCTGCAAGAGGTTGTGGGTTTGACTCTGAGGCAAGGCCCATGGAGTTTGTATGGCTGCATGTAATTGCCTAGTTCAATTAACTGTGTTGCCTATGAGTTCCCATTGGATTGATAGGCCAGGTACTGTCTTTTGCTTTTGTTTGGCCATGTTGTGTGCGCAGTCACTAGGATTATGTGAATTAATGTAGACGCAGCTTCCTACTTCTTTGTGTTGGTGAAGTTGTAGGCTCTTTGCTTGTTCTGCCAGAGATTGTGGGTATGACTCTGAGGCAAGGCCCATGGACTTTGTATGGCTGCATGTAATTGCGTAGTCCAATGGACTATGTTGTCTATGAGTTTCCATTGGATTGATAGGCCAGGGATTGTCTTTTGTTTTCGTTTGGTCATGTTGTGTGCGCAGTCACTAGGATTATGTGAATTAATGTAGAGTCATTCTCTTCTCTGTGTTGGTGTAGTGGTAGGCTCTTTCCTTGGGTTACAAGAAGTTGTGGGTTTGACTTTGAGGCAAAGCCCATGGACTTTGTATGGTTGAATGTAATTGCCTAGTCCAATGGACTGTGTTGCCTATGAGTTTTCATTGAATGAATAGGCCAGGTATTGTCTTTTGTTTGGCCATGTTGTGTGCGCAGTCGGTAGGATTATGTGAATTAATGTAGAATCAGTTTCCCGCTTCTCTGTGTTAGTGTAGTGGTAGGCTCTTTGCTTGGCTGCGAGAAGTTGTGGGTTTGACTCTGAGGCAAGGCCCATGGACTTTGTATGTCTCCATGTAATTGTCTAGTCCAATGGACTGTGTTGCCTATGAGTTTCCATTGGATTGATAGGCCAGGTACTGTCTTTTGCTTTTGTTTGGCCATGTTGTGTGCGCAGTCACTAGGATTATGTGAATTAATGTAGAAATGGTTTTCCACTTCTCTGTGTTGGTGTATTGGTAGGCTCTTTGCCTTGGCTATGAGAGGTTGTGGGTTTTACTCTGGGGCAAGGCCCATGGGCTTTGTATGGCTGCATGTAATTGCCTAGTCCAATGTACTGTGTTACCTATGAGTTTCCGTTGGATTGATAGGCCACGTACTGTCTTTTGCTTTTGTTTGGCCATGTTGTGTGCGCAGTCACTAGGATTATGTTAATTAATGTAGAGTCGGTTTCCAACTTCTCTGAGTTGGTTTAGTGGTAGGCTCTTTGCTTGTTCTCCAAGAGGTTGTGGGTTCGACTCTGAGGCAAGGCCCATGAACTTTACATGGCTGCATGTAAGTGCCTAGTCTAATGGACTGTGTTGCCTATGAGTTTCCATTGGATTGATAGGCCAGATAATGTCTTTTGCATTTGTTTGGCCATGTTGTGTGCGTAGTCACTAGGATTATGTGAACTAATGTAAACTCAGATTCCAACTTCTCTGTGTTGGTGTAGTGGTAGTCTCTTTGCTTAAGCTGCGAGAGGTTGTGGGTTCGACTCTGAGGCAAGGCCCATGGAGTTTGTATGGCTGCATGTAATCGCCTAGTTCAATTGACTGTGTTGCCTATGAGTTCCCATCGGATTGATAGGCCAGGTACTGTCTTTTGCTTTTGTTTGGCCATGTTGTGTGCGCAGTCACTAGGATTATGTGAACTAATGTAAACTCAGATTCCAACTTCTCTGTGTTGGAGTAGTGGTAGGCTCTTTGCTTGGGCTGCGAGATGTTGTGGGTTTGACTCTGAGGCAAGGCCCATGGAGTTTGTATGGCTGCATGTAATCGCCTAGTTCAATTGACTGTGTTGCCTATGAGTTTCTATTGGCTTGATAGGCTAGGTAATGTCTTCTGCTTTTGTTTGGCCATGTTGTGTGCGCAGTCACTAGGATTATGTGAATTAATGTAGACACAGCTTCCTACTTCTTTGTGTTTTTGTAGTTGTAGGCTCTTTGCTTGTTCTGCCAGAGGTTGTGGGTTTGACTCTGAGGCAAGGCCCATGGACTTTGTATGGCTGCATGTAATTGCCTAGTCCAATGGACTATGTTGCCTACGAGTTTCCATTGGATTGATAGGCCAGGTACTGCCTTTTGCTTTTGTTTGACCATGTTGTGTGCGCAGTCACTAGGGTTATGGGAATTAATGTATAGCCAGTTTCCCACTTCTCTGTGTTGGTGTAGTGGTAGGCTCTTTGCTTGGGCTGCGAGATGTTGAGGGTTCGACTCTAATGCAAGGCTCATGGACTTTGAATGGCTGCATGTAATTGCTTAGTCCAATGGACTGTGTTGCCTATGAGTTTCTATTGGATTGATAGGCCAGTTACTGTCTTTTGTTTTCGTTTGGCCATGTTGTGTGCGCAGTCACTAGGATTATGTGAAATAATGTAGAGTCAGGTTTACATTTCTCTGTGTTGGTGTAGTGGTAGGCTCTTTGCTTGAGCTGCGAGAGGTTGTGAGTTCGACTTTGAGGCAAGGCCCATGGACTTTGTATGGCTGCATGTAATTGCCTAGTCCAATTGATTGCTTTGCCTATGAGTTTCTATTGGATTGATAGGCCAGGTACTGTCTTTTTCTTTTGTTTGGCCATGTTGTGTGCGCAGTCACTAGGATTATGTGAATTAATGTAGAGTCATTCACCTACTTCTCTGTGTTGGTGTAGTGGTAGTCTCTTTGCTTAAGCTGCAAGAGGTTGTGGGTTCGACTCTGAGGCAAGGCCCCTGGAGTTTGTATGGCTGCATGTAATTGCCTATTTCAATTAACTGTTTTGCCTATGAGTTCCCATTGGATTGATAGGCCAGGTACTGTCTTTTGCTTTTGTTTGGCCATGTTGTGTGCGCAGTCACTAGGATTATGTGAACTAATGTAAACTCAGTTTCCAACTTCTCTGTCTTGGTGTAGTGGTAGGCTCTTTGCTTGGGCTGCGAGAAATTGTGGGTTTGACTCTGAGGCAAAGCCCATGGACTTTATATGGCTGCGTGTAATTGCCTAGTCCAATGGACTGTGTTGCCTATGAGTTTCCATTGGATTGATTGGCCAGGTATTATCTTTTGTTTGGTTATGTTGTGTGCGCAGTCGGTAGGATTATGTGAATTAATGTAGAATCAGTTTCCCAGTTCTCTGTGTTGCTGTAGTGGAAGGCTCTTTGCTTAGCTGCAAGAGGTTGTGGGTTTGACTCTGAGGCAAGGCCCATGGAGTTTGTATGGCTGCATGTAATTGCCTAGTTCAATTAACTGTGTTGCCTATGAGTTCCCATTGGATTGATAGGCCAGGTACTGTCTTTTGCTTTTGTTTGGCCATGTTGTGTGCGCAGTCACTAGGATTATGTGAATTAATGTAGACGCAGCTTCCTACTTCTTTGTGTTGGTGAAGTTGTAGGCTCTTTGCTTGTTCTGCCAGAGATTGTGGGTATGACTCTGAGGCAAGGCCCATGGACTTTGTATGGCTGCATGTAATTGCGTAGTCCAATGGACTATGTTGTCTATGAGTTTCCATTGGATTGATAGGCCAGGGACTGTCTTTTGTTTTCGTTTGGTCATGTTGTGTGCGCAGTCACTAGGATTATGTGAATTAATGTAGAGTCATTCTCTTCTCTGTGTTGGTGTAGTGGTAGGCTCTTTCCTTGGGTTACAAGAAGTTGTGGGTTTGACTTTGAGGCAAAGCCCATGGACTTTGTATGGTTGAATGTAATTGCCTAGTCCAATGGACTGTGTTGCCTATGAGTTTTCATTGAATGAATAGGCCAGGTATTGTCTTTTGTTTGGCCATGTTGTGTGCGCAGTCGGTAGGATTATGTGAATTAATGTAGAATCAGTTTCCCGCTTCTCTGTGTTAGTGTAGTGGTAGGCTCTTTGCTTGGCTGCGAGAAGTTGTGGGTTTGACTCTGAGGCAAGGCCCATGGACTTTGTATGTCTCCATGTAATTGTCTAGTCCAATGGACTGTGTTGCCTATGAGTTTCCATTGGATTGATAGGCCAGGTACTGTCTTTTGCTTTTGTTTGGCCATGTTGTGTGCGCAGTCACTAGGATTATGTGAATTAATGTAGAAATGGTTTTCCACTTCTCTGTGTTGGTGTATTGGTAGGCTCTTTGCCTTGGCTATGAGAGATTGTGGGTTTGACTCTGGGGCAAGGCCCATGGGCTTTGTATGGCTGCATGTAATTGCCTAGTCCAATGTACTGTGTTACCTATGAGTTTCCGTTGGATTGATAGGCCACGTACTGTCTTTTGCTTTTGTTTGGCCATGTTGTGTGCGCAGTCACTAGGATTATGTTAATTAATGTAGAGTCGGTTTCCAACTTCTCTGAGTTGGTTTAGTGGTAGGCTCTTTGCTTGTTCTCCAAGAGGTTGTGGGTTCGACTCTGAGGCAAGGCCCATGAACTTTACATGGCTGCATGTAAGTGCCTAGTCTAATGGACTGTGTTGCCTATGAGTTTCCATTGGATTGATAGGCCAGATAATGTCTTTTGCATTTGTTTGGCCATGTTGTGTGCGTAGTCACTAGGATTATGTGAATTAATGTAGAGTCATTCACCTACTTCTCTGTGTTGGTGTAGTGGTAGGCTCTTTGCCCTGGCTACGAGAGTTTGTGGGTTCGACTCTGGGGCAAGACCCATGGGCTTTGTATGGCTGCATGTAATTGCCTAGTCCAATGTACTGTGTTACCTATGAGTTTCCATTGGATTGATAGGCCAGGTACTGTCTTTTGCTTTTGTTTGGCCATGTTGTGTGCGCAGTCACTAGGATTATGTTAATTAATGTAGAGTCGGTTTCCAACTTCACTGAGTTGGTTTAGTGGTAGGCTCTTTGCTTGTTCTCCAAGAGGTTGTGGGTTCGACTCTGAGGCAAGGCCCATGAACTTTGTTTGGCTGCATGTAATTGCCTGGTCTAATGGACTGTGTTGCCTATGAGTTTCCATTTGATTGAATGGCCAGGTACTGTCTTTTGTTTTCGTTTGGCCATGTTGTGTGCGCAGTCACTAGGATTATGTGAATTAATGCTATTGGATTTTTCAAGTCAGTATTCACACAGCAGTTTCTGCTATTTCATGTATTCCCCTTACATAGTCACTGGTGTGCATACCTTATCTCCCCATAGTGATGTTTTTTTAGGTTTTTGCACCCAGTTCGGACTTAGAATGGTGTTCCAAATGTTATTCCTATTTGTTAGTATTTTTTCGTTTGTGAACCCTCCCCAACCACACCTATTGCCAATCCATATCATACGCATAAATAGCCTGGGTCTCAGCTTCCCATACACGGTAGGTTTTTTAACTGCATGAGAGGACACACACAAGCTAGGGACCCCAACGTAGAGAAATACTTTGGCGTAGTGTTGGGGCTCTATTGCATTGATCAATTCAGTAGCTAAATTTCTCTTGATTCATATGTTCATGGCAGTAATGCAGATTCCATTTTTCACATATTCACTCTTGCATATAGCTATTGAATTTTTCAAGTCAGTATTCACACAGCAGTTTCTGCTATTTCATGTATTCCCCTTACATAGTCACTGGTGTGCATACCTTATCTCCCCATAGTGCCTGGGATCTGACCCAGACACTAGCAGTTTTGCACTCCTACCCAAAACTGGGCTCTTCCCTGAACTCACTACCTCCACGGTTCAACTCTTAACTGAACTTCAACTAACTAACTGGTTTTCCCACCTCCAGGCCTGTGAACTCCTTGGTGGGTGGGGCCAACCGCCTGGCTCCGCCCCACCTGGTGTGGACATCAGCCCCTGGAGGGAGGCAACAACGGTTTTGTGTCTGACTAGTGTAACTATCCGGGAAAGGGGGTGTGTGTGTGTGTTATGTCTGTGACTAACTGGCTAGTCCAGGGCGTCACACTTGCACCCCCTTCTTGTGATGTGAAGGTGTGTAGTCAGTGCCTACGTGTAATTCCTGACACCACTCCTCTGGCTGACTTGGTGAGCTGTCACTGACTGGGTGGGGTGCAGTAATGGTGGATGCTGCTGCTGCTTGGATAGCATGTGTATCTACTGTGAACAGCTTATCAATGGTGGCAAATCGGGGCAGCTTAACCTCTTGCTCTCCGCAGTTCAACACTCTCACGCGCACTCTTCCCTTCCGTATTAATGAATAAAACTGTGATATAAATAGTATATAGATACCCCACAAATGCAGATAAAGGTAGGTTATGGGAAAAGGGAGAAGAGGGAAACAGGAAAATAGTGTAATAAAGTATACCTTCCAGGGGGGAGAGGAAATGGCAGCACAGCCAGTGGAGGTGAAGCAAGGGGAAGCCTGCAACTAAATTGTTGAGAGCATTATCACATGGTGACTGAGCCTGATTGTAACGGGAGCATAGAGGTGCCGATCCTGTCTTACCTGCGTTGGTGTAGAAGTGGGTTTCCAGTGGTGGAGTCAGCTGTGTGCAGTGGTGGCTGTGGGTTCTTTTATGTGCGACCGTAGTAATAGCTGCGCCCACTTCCTGTATGGGAGTGGAATGCAGTGAGGCTAATGGAACGCACGTCCACGTGCCGCGCCCCTGAAGGTAATACCGATCATTGAATACAAAAAAATTTCTCATACTACTGTATGGGGGTCCCTATATTTAATATGATATCCAAGCCACAGCATCCACCGTTACTTCACCACACCCATTCAGTGACAGCTCAACAAGTCAACCAGAGGAGTGGTGTAAGGAATTACACGTAGGCACTGACTCCACACCTTCACATCACAAGAAGCGGGTCCACAGGGTAGTGCAAGAATACGAGCAAGTCTTCAGCAAACATCCGCTAGACTTTGGGAGAATAAAAGGGGTCCATATTCATGGTTTAAGAACTTGGGTTCTAACGTGCCCAGAGTATGCTCCACTCTATGCTCCCTTTACAATCAGGCTCAGTCACCATGTGATAACGCTCTCAACTCTTTAGTTGCAGGCTTCCTTTTGCTTCACCTCCACTGGCTGTGCTGCCATTTCCTCTCACCCCCAGAAGGTATACTTTATTACACTATTTTCCTCTTTCCCTGTTCCCCCTTTTCCCATAACCTACCTTTATTTACAATTGTGGGGTATCTATATGATATTTACATCATAGTTTTATTCATTAGTGCGGAAGGGAAGAGTGCCCGTGAGAGTGTTAAACTGCGGAGAGCAGGAGGTTAAGCTGCCCCGACTTGCCACCATTGAAAAGCTGTTCACAGTAGATACACATGCTATCCAAGTAGCAGCATCCACTATTACTGCACCCCACCCAGTCAGTGACTGCTCACCAAGTCAGCCAGAGGAGTGGTGTAAGGAATTACACGTAGGCACTGACTCCACACCTTCACATCACAAGAAGCGGGTCCACAGGGTAGTGCAAGAATACGAGCGAGCAAGTCTTCAGCAAACATCCGCTAGATTTTGGGGGAATAAAAGGGGTCCAACACTACATCCCCACAGGTGCACACCCACCCATCAAAGAGAGCTATAAGCCAATACCACCTTCACATTACCAGTGTACCAAGGACATGTTGAGCAACATGAAGGCGGCTGGGGTTATCCGTGACAGTTGTAGCCTTTGGGCAGCTCCGTTGGTCCTGTTAAAGAAGAAGGACAGCACCACTCCCCCGTATTGAGGAATCGCTAGCTGCATTGAGAACTGCAAATTATTTTTCTACCCTTGATCTCACTAGTCACTATTGGCTAGTGTCCGTTGCTGAGGCAGACCGGGGGAAGACTGCCTTTGCCACCCCTATGGCGCTGGAGGTCGGCAGACTGTTGTTCAAAAGCAGTGTCTGACGAACAAATTTGCTTCATCCTGAGGAACTGGCCAGTCGGTACGGCCCGGATGGTGGAGGGGGTATGAGCAGAAGAAGCATGCAGCAGTGCGTTGACTGATGTTTCCTTTCTATGGACGTCAGTCTGAACAATTCGCTCAGAACCGAATGAAATTTTAATATCCAGGAAGTCAACGCAACTGCTGCTATGCTTATGCGTCAATCTGATGTTAAAGGTGTTGTTATTAAGTTCCTCCATAAATGTCTCGAGCTGCTCCACAGTGCCCTGCCAAAAAATCAAAATATCATCAATATACCTTAGCCAGCACTGCACATGGGCGCCAGCCCCTGCACCTCCGTCACCAAAAACCAACCAATCCCAGTACCTCTGCCTTCTATCTAGGTGCCTTGAGTTATGTCCTGTAAACTGTCACAGCGACCCAGACACACATGTGTAGTAGGGGAAAATCCCTGCTGAGATGCCAGTGCTAGAGCACTCGTTTGCTGTGGAGTTGAACGCTATGTGAGCAGTTCTTACCTTCAATGAGCAGAAGTCTCTTTTTTCAGATTTCAATATCTCTGTGGGTATCTGGCAGAAATATGGAATACTCTTTACTGCTAAGACCCTGTACACCACTCCCACTAAAGGGGGCTTTACACGCTGCGACATCGCTAATGCGGAGTCGTTGGGGTCACGGAATTTGTGACGCACATCCGGCCGCATTAGCGATGTTGCTGCGTGTGACACCGATGAGCGATTTTGCATCGTTGCAAAAACGTGCAAAATCGCTCATCGGTGACATGGGTCTCCATTCTCGATTATCGTTACTGCAGCAGTAACGATGTAGTTCGTCGCTCCTGCGGCAGCACACATCACTCCGTGTGACACCGCAGAAACGAGGAACCTCTCCTTACCTGCCTCCCAGCCGCTATGAGGAAGGAAGGAGGTGGGCGGGATGTTCCGGCCACTCATCTCCGCCCCTCCGCTGCTATTGGGCGGTCGCTCAGTGACGTCGCTGTGACGCCGCACGGACCGCCCCCTTAGAAAGGAGGCGGTTCGCCGGTCACAGCGACGTCGCCGGTCAGGTAAGTATGTGTGACGGGTCTGGTCGGTGTTGTGCGGCATGGGCAGCGATTTGCCCGTGTCGCGCAACAGATGGGGCGGGTACCCACACTAGCGATATCGGGACCGATATCGCAGTGTGTAAAGTAGCCTTTAGTCACATGACCAAGACTGTATCTGTGTCCCTACAACACACTTGAGACAAATGTGTGTGTGAGCCTGCATTGTGGGGTATATATAATATATTATAGAGCTGGGAAGGATCATTCTAAGCAGTGAGCTGTTCCAGTATTTGTAGGAAAATACCCAGTAGAAGCATCAAACACAGCAACAATACCTCCCATCAGTATCCCACCACAGTGCCATGTAACCCATGCCCTACACTCCCATCTACACCAATACTATACAGGCACAAACTAGTATATCTGACTAAAAGCCCCCAAAATATGAAGAACGGCCTATAGTTGAGTGTGGATATAAAATCTATGTGAGCAGAGCTAGAATAGAAATCACTGATCGCATTGAAGTCATTCTGACCATAAATCACCATGATATCAAGGTGAGGAGTTGTGTGTTACTGCTGGGAGGAAAGGGTTAACAGTGGAATATTAAGGTGCATTTCTGTGTGCAGTGTTACTAGTCAATGTAACAATTCAATATGAGCTGCTCTTGGTGCCGGGGGAGAGGGATGCTCTCCTGAGCAAGATAGATGGGGAATGAACATGATATCTATATAGTGTAAGGCAGGGGGTCTCAAACTCGGCTGTGTGTATGGGCCGCACAGAGGAAAAAAATAATTTGGGGGGCTGCATTCTTTGCAGGACAAAGTGACATTTTTATTGGTACCATATATATATATTTTTTTCACACACCTTTGGATGACTGATTTTCAACATTTTTCACTTGTTTATTATAACAAATGTGCACATTCTTTGGTTAAATCTAAAAAAAAAAAATTTGATGTTAAAAAAAAGTCATGCCTTATTTTGTTTTTTTTTACATTTTATCCCTTTCTTTTAACTAATAGTGTTACAATTATGACGCTAGCGTTTTGTGAAGGGAATGCTTTGCCTACTTCCGTGACTATGGCCTTCCGGAACTGCTGCATTTTGGCTGACCTCTCCGCCTCGGGAATAAGAGACATAAAGTTCTCCTTGTAGCGTGGGTCTAACAGTGTTACCAACCAGTAATGATTGTCGGCCAAGATGTTCTTAACGCGAGGGTCACGAGACAGGCAGCTTACCATAAAGTCATCCATGTGCGCCAGACTCTTAACAGCCATCACTTCAGTATCCAGACCAACACGATGACTGAACATGCTGTCCTCCTCCTCCTCCTCCTCCTCCTCCTCCTCCTCCTCATCATCTACCCTGTCCTCTGGCCAGCCACGCTGAACTGAGCATATGACTTGTATGCATGTCATATCCTCAATTTGGCCGGAGAGTTGCTCCATGTCTTCATCCTCCTCCTCGTCATAGTCCTCCACTGCACGTTGTGATGAGACGAGGCTGGGCTGTGTGTTATCACCCACACCCACTACTGTTTCTTGCTCCAACTCATCGTGTTCCGCCTGCAATGCATCATGTTTGGTTTTGAGCAGAGACCGTTTTAGAAGGCAGAGAAGCGGTATGGTGACGCTAATAATGGCGTCATCGCCGCTCACCATCTTGGTGGAGTCCTCAAAGTTTTGGAGGATGGTACATAGGTCGGACATCCATCTCCACTCCTCAGGTGTTATGTGTGGAGTTTGACCCATTTCCCGACGGCTTAGGTGATGCAGGTACTCAACAACTGCCCTCTTCTCCTCACATATCCTGATCAACATGTGCAGAGTTGAATTCCAACGCGTGGGGACATCACACACCAGTCTGTGAGCCGGAAGATGCAAACGACGCTGAAAGCCGGCAAGGCCGGCTGAAGCAGTAGGTGACTTTCGAAAATGTGCAGACAGGCAGCGAACTTTTACCAGCAGATCAGACAGCTCTGGGTATGACTTTAGAAACCACTGAACCACGAGGTTGAGCACATGGGCCATGCATGGAACATGTGTCAGCTGGCCTCGCCTCAAAGCCGCCACCAGGTTCCGGCCATTGTCACACACAACCTTTCCTGGCTTTAGGTTCAGAGGTGTGAGCCAGTGATCTGCATGCTGTTTTAGAGCTGTCCACACCTCTTCTGCATTGTGGGGTTTGTCACCTATGCAGATTAGCTGCAGCACAGTCTGTTGCCGCTTCGCCGAGGCAGTGCTGCAGTGCTTCCAGCTTGGGACTGGTGTGGAGGGTAAAGTGGATGAGGATGCGCAGGAGGAGGAGGAGGCTGAAGAGCATGACATTCCGGAGCTGTAGAGTGTGGGTGAAACCCTGACTGAGGTAGGGCCTGCAAACCTTGGTGTGGGAAGGACTTGTTCCGTTCCTCGCTCAAACTGGGTCCCAGCTGGGCTGGGCTGGGTCCCTACCCGGCTGGGTAGGGCGTTGTGGGGGGTTTGTCTATCTCCGTTTGAGGTGAGTTTGTTTAAGTTAGCCTTTCTTTGGCGTTTTTTGGAGCCCTGCGGGTTGGGGAGTTGGTATCGCCCAGTAAGGCGTTCCCCGGGGGCTTGGATTGGGGTGACATTATGTCAGTGGAAAACGGAGTTGAATTTTGGATTAGGAAATCGAAAACTGATCAGAGAGGTGTGGGTAGACTAGTCCGTTTGGGGATGGTTGTGGCATCTGATATGTGCCCGTTCAAGTGTCTCGGGAATTTTCAACAGATCCGTCCGAAGGTGGATGGCCCCTTATTATGTCACGAGGATGGGTCCTTTTTATCGAGATACCAATTTGTGAGTGTTTTTAGGGCATGTTTGAAGTCGTTGGGGTTAGATCCGAAGTCTTTCGGATTGGGGCAGCGACGGAGGCCTCTATATGCGGCCTACCGGAGGAGACAGTTAAGCAGATTGGTAGGTGGAAGTCGCAGCGCTTTAAGTCGTATGTACGTCCCCAGGTGGTTGTTGGCAATTGAGGGGAAAAGGGGGGGGTATTAGGGTAGCAATGGGGGGGGGGTGAGAGTGTGTGTTTTTTGTCAATTTGGTTTGGTGAGGCAATAAAATGGTGTCGTCTGTAAATTTTGTATTGCAGAAGCACCCCCTCTTCCTTCCCTGGTCTGGATCCTTGGCCACTCTTATGTGTATTGGGGAGCCCGACGAGCGGACGCGAGATGGAACGGGAGACAGCTAGGTTTTGAGAAGGACCTGGCTCTCGTGCGATGGCTCGGTGTTCGGGGGTTAGGGTGGAACAGGGTGTTGCAGGAGGTGCATAGATACGCCCGGTTGGACAGACCTCCTGACATGTTAGTGTTGCATGCCGGGGGGAATGATTTGGGTGGGCGTCCTTTTCGAATCTTGATAAAGGACATCAAACATGATTTGTTACGGTTATGGGTGTCGTTTCCAGGTCTAACGATAGTCTGGTCGGAGATAGTAGCGAGAAAGAGTTGGCAGAAAGCGCGGTCAGTTGACAGGTTAAACAAGGCGCGGGCGAAGGTTAATAGGGCGATCTCGAAGTTTGTTAGTCGGAACGGGGGTATAGCAATACGGCATGTTGAGTTGGAAAGGACGGAAGAGGAATTTTGGTTGGCTGACAGGGTACACCTTAATGCGGTGGGAACTGACTTATGGGCTCTTGGCTTGCAGGGAGGTATTGAGAGGGCCCTTTGGTTGCGGGGGGTCTCAGGCACTTGAAGGGTTTCAAGGTGCCTTCGTTGTGGTGTTGTTTATTGGTGGGTCCTTGAAGTTGGTTTAAAATTGGTTCGGGGATTCATCCGGGTATGGATCCCCTCATTGGCAGAATTGATGGTCCCCTGGTGATTTTGGGGGGGAACCCCGACGGGGTATGTCGGGGCCCCTGGGGGTGTGGTTGGGGTTGACGGAGGATTAACCCTTACCATTTGGTGCTCCTGAGCCAGTGTGGGTAACGGCTGGGAGCAAGTTGAGGTTTTTTTATTGCTCGGTTATGGGAATCACCAGGGTTTTGGTAGCTTCAAGGACCTTACCACATTGCAAATTTTATTGGTTATGTATTCTTGTTAATAAAATGGCTGCTATGGCCAAAATTATCCAAAGATAAATTTGTGTCTGTGTAATTACTTTTAAATAAGAAATGGGAATGGAGGTGTGGGGTATGAAAGGAAGACCGGAGTCAACAATTCCAGGGTCAAGCATGTTTATTTGCCTAAGCTTCGTTCCAGGGTAGAAAGGGTAAGAGTGCCTTTCAGAATTCGAAGTGGTCGGACTGTACGGGCCACCAAGAACTGCAGGAGAGCTTGAACATCTTCCCATGGATTTGCGACATCCTCCCTCATCAGTTACGTAGGTAAGCAGGTTCTCAGCATTGCAGCCCATTTGTTATCTTAAGTTAGTTAAGCGGGGTTAACTAACCTGTCAGTTCAGCCTCAGGTCTAAAGCAGAGGCCTGGACTCCACTCCTTACTCCTCACTCCACAACTCTCCTTAAAAACAACTGACTCATTTTTCCTGCCCCGGGGTCTCCAGACCCCTAGGTGGGCGTTTCCTTCCGTCTGGTCCTGCCCACTGGTGTGCCTGTCTTTCCCTGGGGGAGGTGACTAGGGTTTTCTGGTTGGCTTTGTGTGACTTAGGTGAGGGAAGTTGTTATGCGGGGGCCTATGTGTGACTACCTGCAGTGTCAGGGCGTCACATATGTATGTGTGTATGTCTGCTAAAGGAATC
Organism: Anomaloglossus baeobatrachus; assembly: GCF_048569485.1. Lineage (NCBI taxonomy): Eukaryota > Metazoa > Chordata > Amphibia > Anura > Aromobatidae > Anomaloglossus > Anomaloglossus baeobatrachus. Next base: position 771,354 of record NW_027444146.1, read on the forward strand.
CGCACCGTCATATTTACAAACACAAAATGTTGACTCTATGCACAGAAGAGAGTCATTCTATTTACATGATTTGTGTTTTTTTACCTTTTAAAACTATCATTAAATGTTAAGTTTTAGTTAGGGATTTATGCTTCTGTCTGTCTCTCTCCCAGTCTCTGTCATCTGTCTGTCTCTGTGTGTCTCTATCTCTATCCATGTCTGTCTGTCTCTCTATCTCTGTCTGTCTCTCTGTGTCTGTCTGTCTCTCTCTCTCTTTGTGGCTGTCTGTTTCTATGTCTGTCTGTCTCTTTTCCAGGCCTGTCTCTTTTCCAGGTCTGTCTCTTTTCCAGGTCTGTCTCTTTCCCTGTCTGTCTGTCTCTTCCCCTGTCTGTCTCTTCCCCTGTCTGTCTCTTCCCCTGTCTGTCTCTGTATTTCTTTGTCTGTCTCTGTCTTTCTCTTCCCCTGTCTGTCTCTTTCCCTGTCTCTCTCTGCCTGTCTCTCTTTGTCTCTCTCTGTCTGACTCATTCCCCGTTTGTCTCTTTCCCTGTCTATCTCTGTATTTCTTTGTCTGTCTCTATCTGTCTGTCTCTCTCTGTCTGTCTCTTCCCCTGTCTGTCTCTTTCCCTGTCGGTCTGCCTTTTCTCCTGCCTGTCTCTGTATGTTTGTCTCTGTCTGTTTCCCTATCTGCCTCTGTCTCTTTCTCTGTCTCTGTCTGTCTGCCTTTTTTCCCTGTCTATCTCTGTCTGTCTCTTTCCCTGTCTGCCTCTGTCTGTTTGTCTCTGTCTCTTTCCCTGTCTGTCTATGCCTATCTGTCTCTGTCTGTTTGTCTCTCAGTCTGTGTCTGTCTCTCTCTATCTGTCTCCCCACTGACATCATATTATCTCACACATAAGCTTCTTATACTATGAATGTCCTTTGTTCTTATAGCAACCAATCACAGCTGCTATTAATAACTTGCAGCTCCCACCTCCATTCAGTTTAATGGAGGCAGGTTTTTTGGAGAGTAACTGTAAAGCGCGGGGTTAAATATTCCTGTTAAAACATAGTCTACGACGTTCCCTGAGTCACATGAGGTGTCTGCAAAATTTTGTGTTTGTAAATATGACGGTGCGGATTCCTTTAGCAGACATACACACATACATATGTGACGCCCTGACACTGCAGGTAGTCACACATAGGCCCCCGCATAACAACTTCCCTCACCTAAGTCACACAAAGCCAACCAGAAAATCCTAGTCACCTCCCCCAGGGAAAGACAGGCACACCAGTGGGCAGGACCAGACGGAAGGAAACGCCCACCTAGGGGTCTGGAGACCCCAAGGCAGGAAAAAGGAGTCAGTTGTTTTTAAGGAGAGTTGTGGAGTGAGGAGTAAGGAGTGGAGTCCAGGCCTCTGCTTTAGACCTGAGGCTGAACTGACAGGTTAGTTAACCCCGCTTAACTAACTTAAGACAACAAATGGGCTGCAATGCTGAGAACCTGCTTACCTACGTAACTGATGAGGGAGGATGTCGCAAATCCATGGGAAGATGTTCAAGCTCTCCTGCAGTTCTTGGTGGTCCGTACAGTCCGACCACTTCGAATTCTGAAAGGCACTCTTACCCTTTCTACCCTGGAACGAAGCTTACGCAAATAAACATGCTTGACCCTGGAATTGTAGACTCCGGTCTTCCTTTCATACCCCACACCTCCATTCCCATTTCTTATTTAAAAGTAATTACACAGACACAAATTTATCTTTGGATAATTTTGGCCATAGCAGCCATTTTATTAACAAGAATACATAACCAATAAAATTTGCAATGTGGTAAGGTCCTTGAAGCTACCAAAACCCTGGTGATTCCCATAACCGAGCAATAAAAAACCTCAACTTGCTCCCAGCCGTTACCCACACTGGCTCAGGAGCACCAAATGGTAAGGGTTAATCCTCCGTCAACCCCAACCACACCCCCAGGGGCCCCGACATACCCCGTCGGGGTTCCCCCCCAAAATCACCAGGGGACCATCAATTCTGCCAATGAGGGGATCCATACCCGGATGAATCCCCGAACCAATTTTAAACCAACTTCAAGGACCCACCAATAAACAACACCACAACGAAGGCACCTTGAAACCCTTCAAGTGCCTGAGACCCCCCGCAACCAAAGGGCCCTCTCAATACCTCCCTGCAAGCCAAGAGCCCATAAGTCAGTTCCCACCGCATTAAGGTGTACCCCGTCAGCCAACCAAAATTCCTCTTCCGTCCTTTCCAACTCAACATGCCGTATTGCTATACCCCCGTTCCGACTAACAAACTTCGAGATCGCCCTATTAACCTTCGCCCGCGCCTTGTTCAACCTGTCAACTGACCGCGCTTTCTGCCAACTCTTTCTCGCTACTATCTCCGACCAGACTATCGTTAGACCTGGAAACGACACCCATAACCGTAACAAATCATGTTTGATGTCCTTTATCAAGATTCGAAAAGGACGCCCACCCAAATCATTCCCCCCGGCATGCAACACTAAGATGTCAGGAGGTCTGTCCAACCGGGCGTATCTATGCACCTCCTGCAACACCCTGTTCCACCCTAACCCCCGAACACCGAGCCATCGCACGAGAGCCAGGTCCTTCTCAAAACCTAGCTGTCTCCCGTTCCATCTCGCGTCCGCTCGTCGGGCTCCCCAATACACATAAGAGTGGCCAAGGATCCAGACCAGGGAAGGAAGGGGGGGTGCTTCTGCAATACAAAATGTACAGACGACACCATTTTATTGCCTCACCAAACCAAATTGACAAAAAACACACACTCTCCCCCCCCCCATTGCTACCCTAATACCCCCCCCCTTTTCCCCTCAATTGCCAACAACCACCTGGGGACGTACATACGACTTAAAGCGCTGCGACTTCCACCTACCAATCTGCTTAACTGTCTCCTCCGGTAGGCCGCATATAGAGGCCTCCGTCGCTGCCCCAATCCGAAAGACTTCGGATCTAACCCCAACGACTTCAAACATGCCCTAAAAACACTCACAAATTGGTATCTCGATAAAAAGGACCCATCCTCGTGACATAATAAGGGGCCATCCACCTTCGGACGGATCTGTTGAAAATTCCCGAGACACTTGAACGGGCACATATCAGATGCCACAACCATCCCCAAACGGACTAGTCTACCCACACCTCTCTGATCAGTTTTCGATTTCCTAATCCAAAATTCAACTCCGTTTTCCACTGACAATGTCACCCCAATCCAAGCCCCCGGGGAACGCCTTACTGGGTGATACCAACTCCCCAACCCGCAGGGCTCCAAAAAACGCCAAAGAAAAGGCTAACTTAAACAAACTCACCTCAAACGGAGATAGACAAACCCCCCACAACGCCCTACCCAGCCCAGCCCAGCTGGGACCCAGTTTGAGCGAGGAACGGAACAAGTCCTTCCCACACCAAGGTTTGCAGGCCCTACCTCAGTCAGGGTTTCACCCACACTCTACAGCTCCGGAATGTCATGCTCTTCAGCCTCCTCCTCCTCCTGCGCATCCTCATCCACTTTACCCTCCACACCAGTCCCAAGCTGGAAGCACTGCAGCACTGCCTCGGCGAAGCGGCAACAGGCTGTGCTGCAGCTAATCTGCATAAGTGACAAATCCCACAATGCAGAAGAGGTGTGGACAGCTCTAAAACAGCATGCAGATCACTGGCTCACACCTCTGAACCTAAAGCCAGGAAAGGTTGTGTGTGACAATGGCCGGAACCTAGTGGCGGCTTTGAGGCGAGGCCAGCTGACACATGTTCCATGCATGGCCCATGTGCTCAACCTCGTGGTTCAGCGGTTTCTAAAGTCATACCCAGAGCTGTCTGATCTGCTGGTAAAAGTTCGCCGCCTGTCTGCACATTTTCGAAAGTCACCTACTGCTTCAGCCGGCCTTGCCGGCTTTCAGCGTCGTTTGCATCTTCCGGCTCACAGACTGGTGTGTGATGTCCCCACGCGTTGGAATTCAACTCTGCACATGTTGATCAGGATATGTGAGCAGAAGAGGGCAGTTGTTGAGTACCTGCATCACCTAAGCCGTCGGGAAATGGGTCAAACTCCACACATAACACCTGAGGAGTGGAGATGGATGTCCGACCTATGTACCATCCTCCAAAACTTTGAGGACTCCACCAAGATGGTGAGCGGCGATGACGCCATTATTAGCGTCACCATACCGCTTCTCTGCCTTCTAAAACGGTCTCTGCTCAAAACCAAACATGATGCATTGCAGGCGGAACACGATGAGTTGGAGCAAGAAACAGTAGTGGGTGTGGGTGATAACACATAGCCCAGCCTCGTCTCATCACAACGTGCAGTGGAGGACTATGACGAGGAGGAAGATGAAGACATGGAGCAACTCTCCGGCCAAATTGAGGATATGACATGCATACCAGTCATATGCTCAGTTCAGCGTGGCTGGCCAGAGGACAGGGTAGATGAGGAGGAGGAGGAGAAGGAGGAGGACAGCATGTTCAGTCATCGTTTTGGTCTGGATACTGAAGTGATGGCTGTTAAGAGTCTGGCGCACATGGATGACTTTATGGTAAGCTGCCTGTCTCGTGACCCTCGCGTTAAGAACATCTTGGCCGACAATCATTACTGGTTGGTAACACTGTTAGACCCACGCTACAAGGAGAACTTTATGTCTCTTATTCCCGAGGCGGAGAGGTCAGCCAAAATGCAGCAGTTCCTGAAGGCCATAGTCACGGAAGTAGGCAAAGCATTCCCTTCACAAAACGCTAGCGTCATAATTGTAACACTATTAGTTAAAAGAAAGGGATAAAATGTAAAAAAAAACAAAATAAGGCATGACTTTTTTTTAACATCACATTTATTTTTTTTAGATTTAACCAAAGAATGTGCACATTTGTTATAATAAACAAGTGAAAAATGTTGAAAATCAGTCATCCAAAGGTGTGTGAAAAAAATATATACATATATGGTACCAATAAAAATGTCACTTTGTCTTGCAAAGAATGCAGCCCCCCAAATTATTTTTTTCCTCTGTGCGGCCCATACACCCAGCCGAGTTTGAGACCCCCTGCCTTACACTATATAGATATTATGTTCATTCCCCATCTATCTTGCTCAGGAGAGCATCTCCCTCCCCCGGCACCAAGAGCAGCTCATACTGAATTGTTACATTGACTAGTAACACTGCACACAGAAATGCACCTTAATATTCCACTGTTAACCCTTTCCTCCCAGCAGTAACACACAACTCCTCACCTTGATATCATGGTGATTTATGGTCAGAATGACTTCAATGCGATCAGTGATTTCTATTCTAGCTCTGCTCACATAGATTTTATATCCACACTCAACTATAGGCCGTTCTTCATATTTTGGGGGCTTTTAGTCAGATATACTAGTTTGTGCCTGTATAGTATTGGTGTAGATGGGAGTGTAGGGCATGGGTTACATGGCACTGTGGTGGGATACTGATGGGAGGTATTGGTGCTGTGTTTGATGCTTCTACTGGGTATTTTCCTACAAATACTGGAACAGCTCACTGCTTAGAATGATCCTTCCCAGCTCTATAATATATTATATATACCCCACAATGCAGGCTCACACACACATTTGTCTCAAGTGTGTTGTAGGGACACAGATACAGTCTTGGTCATGTGACTAAAGGCTACTTTACACACTGCGATATCGGTCCCGATATCGCTAGTGTGGGTACCCGCCCCCATCTGTTGCGCGACACGGGTAAATCGCTGCCCATGCCGCACAACACCGACCAGACCCGTCACACATACTTACCTGCCCGGCGACGTCGCTGTGACCGGCGAACCGCCTCCTTTCTAAGGGGGCGGTCCGTGCGGCGTCACAGCGACGTCACTGAGCGACCGCCCAATAGCAGCGGAGGGGCGGAGATGAGTGGCCGGAACATCCCGCCCACCTCCTTCCTTCCTCATAGCGGCTGGGAGGCAGGTAAGGAGAGGTTCCTCGTTTCTGCGGTGTCACACGGAGTGATGTGTGCTGCCGCAGGAGCGACGAACTACATCGTTACTGCTGCAGTAACGATAATCGAGAATGGAGACCCATGTCACCGATGAGCGATTTTGCACGTTTTTGCAACGATGCAAAATCGCTCATCGGTGTCACACGCAGCAACATCGCTAATGCGGCCGGATGTGCGTCACAAATTCCGTGACCCCAACGACTCCGCATTAGCGATGTCGCAGCGTGTAAAGCCCCCTTTAGTGGGAGTGGTGTACAGGGTCTTAGCAGTAAAGAGTATTCCATATTTCTGCCAGATACCCACAGAGATATTGAAATCTGAAAAAAGAGACTTCTGCTCATTGAAGGTAAGAACTGCTCACATAGCGTTCAACTCCACAGCAAACGAGTGCTCTAGCACTGGCATCTCAGCAGGGATATTCCCCTACTACACATGTGTGTCTGGGTCGCTGTGACAGTTTACAGGACATAACTCAGGGCACCTAGACAGAAGGCAGAGGGACTACTTTCTATTTCTGGTGTAGAGCTTAGTACAATATATATATATATACTATTACATGTGACACATGTACCTTGTATTACCATTATTCGCTGTATATGAACCCCTTTTCTCCGGGCATTATTTGTCTATAGCATTTTTCACGAACCTGAGGCAACTGAGAACCCTTCAGTGAAGGAATTCCACTAACCCTCACAATACCAACCAGGGGCCTCCCTGCAGTAACTCAGGTAGTTGTACCCATTCTCTTTCCGCATTCTATGTGTTCTTCTTTCTTCTTTTTTTTCTTTTTTCTTCTTTTTATTTCTATCATGTAGTTCAGGGGTTTATAGATATATGTCCTGCATTTCATATTTCCTTTAGTGGTGCTTCTTACCCATTCTCATATCATTTACCCTAGTATTTCATGATCCTGAGGCGACTGAGAACCCTTTAATAAAGGAATCCTTTTTCACCTGAATTGTCAAGTGATACTTACCAGTGACTATCACGTAATGTTACAGGTAGTTCCATTTTCTTCCTCTTCTTTCTCTCCTTTCTTCTTTGTCACACGGTCCATTGTGTTATAGCCCACGTGTCATGATAACACTTGTACCATCTTTTCATTTAGATTCCACCTACAATTATTTACCGATTCCAGTTCTGGAATAGGCTTTCATCATCTACTCACTAGAATTCTCAAGTGCATAAGGTACTGAGACATATACATGTTCACACCATTATAAAGAACAAAGTATAAACATTGAGGTTTTTCTCACACCCATGTTCCTGTGTTCTTTGATATGATATGTGTTCATTTCCTTCACTATATAGGATTGCAAGTTTTCCATTTGTACCTTAATGGCAATGACGCTATACAATTGAACACATATCATCCTGTTATCCATATAGGTGTGTATTTACCTGCTTGACTATTTTTGGTTGTTTGATCCAGAATGTTTCTCCAGATAGGTCATGTGGAAATTTTCTTTCCTCAGTACAAATGTTTTCACTATGGCTTTGGAAAAATTTTTTGTATGTGCCTCATGGTCATTTGACCCATTGTACTCTCAAGTAGCAATGTATTGTACTGTTATGTTGTACTATGTACTAATTACGTGTTTATATGGTTTTGTAACCCTTTATGATCTTAGATAACTTTATCCTTGATAAAGACCTAAAAACAAGGTCGAAACGTTGGATGAATTATCCTTTTGCACAAATAAAGAATTTTCAGCATTCCAAGAGTTCTTTTCTTATGTTATTAATCACTATAGTGTACCAGAGCTATTTCTTTTGAATTGACTCTTATTTTTTCTGAGCACCTGCTATATACACAGTGAGCCAGACATATTCAATTTTCATTCAGAAGGCAGAGGGAAGCCTTAGCAGCTGAGCATATATCTTTGCTTGTGAGCATTAGAACAGGACGGCGATTACAGGGTAACATGAAAAATGTCCAGCTTGCATTATGACTAGAACATGACAATATCCTTTTAAGTACTAACCTATGATGCGTTCCTAAGCAGTTGATGTTCTACATTTCATTTTCTGCATACTTTACAAGTAGTAGAATTTGCTTTGATATAGGCAACTGGATTTTCACAATGAAAAGGCAAAGGATAACGCCCGAAAAAGACGCCATACATTATGTCAGTGCCATCACTGACAAACCTGGATTGACCATGAAATACGGTATGGAGAGCTGTTGTCATCGTATTAGATAGATAAGAATGATTATATGTATTGTAGAAATGTCTCCTATCATGTTCCCTAATTTTTTATTATGTCCACATCCTGGTCCCCATCTTGGACATCATAACAAACGTGCACTTTTTTGTTTAATTTACACATTGGACCATAGGAAAAATGACACTACAGCTACAGAGGTGACCGTCTGATAGCCCAGCTCGACTATCCATCTCTACTGAAGACCCTTTCAGCTTTTTGAGAGTTGGGTGGAGGACATCATCTCTGAAAATAGGGTCCCACAGCTGCACCCCATCAGTGTGAGCAGGACTCTTAGGACTCTTAGAAGAGTCAATGCTCTGAGACCATGGGGGGCGCTTAGCCCCCTCTCTTCGTCACTGAGGATGATTTCATTTTTCAGGGATTAGAGAGGGTGGTCCTTGTGGTGGACTGCAGGTATGGAGAGCTGTTGTCATCGTATTAAATAGATAAGAATGATTATATGTATTGTAGAAATGTCTCCTATCATGTTCCCTAATTTTTTATTATGTCCACATCCTGGTCCCCATCTTGGACATCATAACAAACGTGCACTTTTTTGTTTAATTTACACATTGGACCATAGGAAAAATGACACTACAGCTACAGAGGTGACCGTCTGATAGCCCAGCTCGACTATCCATCTCTACTGAAGACCCTTTCAGCTATTTGAGAGTTGGGTGGAGAACATCATCTCTGAAAATAGGGTCCCACAGCTGCACCCCATCAGTGTGAGCAGGACTCTTAGGACTCTTAGAAGAGTCAATGCTCTGAGACCATGGGGGGCGCTTAGCCCCCTCTCTTCGTCACTGAGGATGATTTCACTTTTCAGGGAATAGAGAGGGTGGTCCTTGTGGTGGACTGCAGGTATGGAGAGCTGTTGTCATCGTATTAGATAGATAAGAATGATTATATGTATTGTAGAAATGTCTCCTATCATGTTCCCTATTTTTTTATTATGTCCACATCCTGGTCCCCATCTTGGACATCATAACAAACGTGCACTTTTTTGTTTAATTTACACATTGGACCATAGGAAAAATGACACTACAGCTACAGAGGTGACCGTCTGATAGCCCAGCTCGACTATCCATCTCTACTGAAGACCCTTTCAGCTTTTTGAGAGTTGGGTGGAGGACATCATCTCTGAAAATAGGGTCCCACAGCTGCACCCCATCAGTGTGAGCAGGAATCTTAGGACTCTTAGAAGAGTCAATGCTCTGAGACCATGGGGGGCGCTTAGCCCCCTCTCTTCGTCACTGAGGATGATTTCATTTTTCAGGGATTAGAGAGAGTGGTCCTTGTGGTGGACTGCAGGTATGGAGAGCTGTTGTGATCGTATTAGATAGATAAGAATGATTATATGTATTGTAGAAATGTCTCCTATCATGTTCCCTAATTTTTTATTATGTCCACATCCTGGTCCCCATCTTGGACATCATAACAAACGTGCACTTTTTTGTTTAATTTACACATTGGACCATAGGAAAAATGACACTACAGCTACAGAGGTGACCGTCTGATAGCCCAGCTCGACTATCCATCTCTACTGAAGACCCTTTCAGCTTTTTGAGAGTTGGGTGGAGGACATCATCTCTGAAAATAGGGTCCCACAGCTGCACCCCATCAGTGTAAGCAGGACTCTTAGGACTCTTAGAAGAGTCAATGCTCTAAAACCATGGGGGGCGCTTAGCCCCCTCTCTTCGTCCCTGAGGATGATTTCATTTTTCAGGGATTAGAGAGGGTGGTCCTTGTGGTGGACTGCAGGTATGGAGAGCTGTTGTCATCGTATTAGATAGATAAGAATGATTATATGTATTGTAGAAATGTCTCCTATCATGTTCCCTAATTTTTTATTATGTCCACATCCTGGTCCCCATCTTGGACATCATAACAAACGTGCACTTTTTTGTTTAATTACACATTGGACCATAGGAAAAATGACACTACAGCTACAGAGGTGACCGTCTGATAGCCCAGCTCGACTATCCATCTCTACTGAAGACCCTTTCAGCTTTTTGAGAGTTGGGTGGAGGACATCATCTCTGAAAATAGGGTCCCACAGCTGCACCCCATCAGTGTGAGCAGGACTCTTAGGACTCTTAGAAGAGTCAATGCTCTGAGACCATGGGGGGCGCTTAGCCCCCTCTCTTCGTCACTGAGGATGATTTCATTTTTCAGGGATTAGAGAGGGTGGTCCTTGTGGTGGACTGCAGGTATGGAGAGCTGTTGTCATCGTATTAAATAGATAAGAATGATTATATGTATTGTAGAAATGTCTCCTATCATGTTCCCTAATTTTTTATTATGTCCACATCCTGGTCCCCATCTTGGACATCATAACAAACGTGCACTTTTTTGTTTAATTTACACATTGGACCATAGGAAAAATGACACTACAGCTACAGAGGTGACCGTCTGATAGCCCAGCTCGACTATCCATCTCTACTGAAGACCCTTTCAGCTATTTGAGAGTTGGGTGGAGAACATCATCTCTGAAAATAGGGTCCCACAGCTGCACCCCATCAGTGTGAGCAGGACTCTTAGGACTCTTAGAAGAGTCAATGCTCTGAGACCATGGGGGGCGCTTAGCCCCCTCTCTTCGTCACTGAGGATGATTTCACTTTTCAGGGAATAGATAGGGTGGTCCTTGTGGTGGACTGCAGGTATGGAGAGCTGTTGTCATCGTATTAGATAGATAAGAATGATTATATGTATTGTAGAAATGTCTCCTATCATGTTCCCTATTTTTTTATTATGTCCACATCCTGGTCCCCATCTTGGACATCATAACAAACGTGCACTTTTTTGTTTAATTTACACATTGGACCATAGGAAAAATGACACTACAGCTACAGAGGTGACCGTCTGATAGCCCAGCTCGACTATCCATCTCTACTGAAGACCCTTTCAGCTTTTTGAGAGTTGGGTGGAGGACATCATCTCTGAAAATAGGGTCCCACAGCTGCACCCCATCAGTGTGAGCAGGAATCTTAGGACTCTTTGAAGAGTCAATGCTCTGAGACCATGGGGGGCGCTTAGCCCCCTCTCTTCGTCACTGAGGATGATTTCATTTTTCAGGGATTAGAGAGAGTGGTCCTTGTGGTGGACTGCAGGTATGGAGAGCTGTTGTGATCGTATTAGATAGATAAGAATGATTATATGTATTGTAGAAATGTCTCCTATCATGTTCCCTAATTTTTTATTATGTCCACATCCTGGTCTCCATCTTGGACATCATAACAAACGTGCACTTTTTTGTTTAATTTACACATTGGACCATAGGAAAAATGACACTACAGCTACAGAGGTGACCGTCTGATAGCCCAGCTCGACTATCCATCTCTACTGAAGACCCTTTCAGCTTTTTGAGAGTTGGGTGGAGGACATCATCTCTGAAAATAGGGTCCCACAGCTGCACCCCATCAGTGTAAGCAGGACTCTTAGGACTCTTAGAAGAGTCAATGCTCTAAAACCATGGGGGGCGCTTAGCCCCCTCTCTTCGTCCCTGAGGATGATTTCATTTTTCAGGGATTAGAGAGGGTGATCCTTGTGGTGGACTGCAGGTATTGAGAGCTGTTGTCATCGTATTAGATAGATAAGAATGATTATATGTATTGTAGAAATGTCTCCTATCATGTTCCCTAATTTCTTATTATGTCCACATCCTGGTCCCCATCTTGGACATCATAACAAACGTGCACTTTTTTGTTTAATTTACACATTGGACCATAGGAAAAATGACACTACAGCTACAGAGGTGACCGTCTGATAGCCCAGCTCGACTATCCATCTCTACTGAAGACCCTTTCAGCTTTTTGAGAGTTGGGCGGAGGACATCATCTCTGAAAATAGGGTCCCACAGCTTCACCCCATCAGTGTGAGCAGGACTCCTAGGACTCTTAGAAGAGTCAATGCTCTGGTACCATGGGGGGCGCTTGGCCCCCTCTCTTCGTCACTGAGGATGATTTCATTTTTCAGGGATTAGAGAGGGTGGTCCTTGTGGTGGACTGCAGGTATGGAGAGCTGTTGTCATCGTATTAGATAGATAAGAATGATTATATGTATTGTAGAAATGTCTCCTATCATGTTCCCTAATTTTTTATTATGTCCACATCCTGGTCCCCATCTTGGACATCATAACAAAGGTGCACTTTTTTGTTTAATTTACACATTGGACCATAGGAAAAATGACACTACAGCTACAGAGGTGACCGTCTGATAGCCCAGCTCGACTATCCATCTCTACTGAAGACCCTTTCAGCTTTTTGAGAGTTGGGTGGAGGACATCATCTCTGAAAATAGGGTCCCACAGCTGCACCCCATCAGTGTGAGCAGGACTCTTAGGACTCTTAGAAGAGTCAATGCTCTGAGACCATTGGGGGCACTTAGCCCCCTCTCTTCATCACTGAGGATGATTTCATTTTTCAGGGATTAGAGAGGGTGGTCCTTGTGGTGGACTGCAGATATAGAGAGCTGTTATCATCGTATTAGATAGATAAGAATGATTATATGTATTGTAGAAATGTCTCCTATCATGTTCCCTAATTTTTTATTATGTCCACATCCTGGTCCCCATCTTGGACATCATAACAAACGTGCACTTTTTTGTTTAATTTACACATTGGACCATAGGAAAAATGACACTACAGCTACAGAGGTGACCGTCTGATAGCCCAGCTCGACTATCCATCTCTACTGAAGACCCTTTCAGCTTTTTGAGAGTTGGGGGGAGAACATCATCTCTGAAAATAGGGTCCCACAGCTGCACCCCATCAGTGTGAGCAGGACTCTTAGGACTCTTAGAAGAGTCAATGCTCTGAGACCATGGGGGGCGCTTAGCCCCCTCTCTTCGTCACTGAGGATGATTTAACTTTTCAGGGAATAGAGAGGGTGGTCCTTGTGGTGGACTGCAGGTATGGAGAGCTGTTGTCATCGTATTAGATAGATAAGAATGATTATATGTATTGTAGAAATGTCTCCTATCATGTTCCCTATTTTTTTATTATGTCCACATCCTGGTCCCCATCTTGGAAATCATAACAAACGTGCACTTTTTTGTTTAATTTACACATTGGACCATAGGAAAAATGACACTACAGCTACAGAGGTGACCGTCTGATAGCCCAGCTCGACTATCCATCTCTACTGAAGACCCTTTCAGCTTTTTGAGAGTTGGGTGGAGGACATCATCTCTGAAAATAGGGTCCCACAGCTGCACCCCATCAGTGTGAGCAGGAATCTTAAGACTCTTAGAAGAGTCAATGCTCTGAGACCATGGGGGGCACTTAGCCCCCTCTCTTCGTCACTGAGGATGATTTCATTTTTCAGGGATTAGAGAGAGTGGTCCTTGTGGTGGACTGCAGGTATGGAGAGCTGTTGTGATCGTATTAGATAGATAAGAATGATTATATGTATTGTAGAAATGTCTCCTATCATGTTCCCTAATTTTTTATTATGTCCACATCCTGGTCCCCATCTTGAACATCATAACAAACGTGCACTTTTTTGTTTAATTTACACATTGGACCATAGGAAAAATGACACTACAGCTACAGAGGTGACCGTCTGATAGCCCAGCTCGACTATCCATCTCTACTGAAGACCCTTTCAGCTTTTTGAGAGTTGGGTGGAGGACATCATCTCTGAAAATTGGGTCCCACAGCTGCACCCCATCAGTGTAAGCAGGACTCTTAGGACTCTTAGAAGAGTCAATGCTCTAAAACCATGGGGGGCGCTTAGCCCCCTCTCTTCGTCCCTGAGGATGATTTCATTTTTCAGGGATTAGAGAGGGTGGTCCTTGTGGTGGACTGCAGGTATGGAGAGCTGTTGTCATCGTATTAGATAGATAAGAATGATTATATGTATTGTAGAAATGTCTCCTATCATGTTCCCTAATTTCTTATTATGTCCACATCCTGGTCCCCATCTTGGACATCATAACAAACGTGCACTTTTTTGTTTAATTTACACATTGGACCATAGGAAAAATGACACTACAGCTACAGAGGTGACCGTCTGATAGCCCAGCTCGACTATCCATCTCTACTGAAGACCCTTTCAGCTTTTTGAGAGTTGGGTGGAGGACATCATCTCTGAAAATAGGGTCCCACAGCTTCACCCCATCAGTGTGAGCAGGACTCTTAGGACTCTTAGAAGAGTCAATGCTCTGGTACCATGGGGGGCGCTTGGCCCCCTCTCTTCGTCACTGAGGATGATTTCATTTTTCAGGGATTAGAGAGGGTGGTCCTTGTGGTGGACTGCAGGTATGGAGAGCTGTTGTCATCGTATTAGATAGATAAGAATGATTATATGTATTGTAGAAATGTCTCCTATCATGTTCCCTAATTTTTTATTATGTCCACATCCTGGTCCCCATCTTGGACATCATAACAAACGTGCACTTTTTTGTTTAATTTACACATTGGGCCATAGGAAAAATGACACTACAGCTACAGAGGTGACCGTCTGATAGCCCAGCTCGACTATCCATCTCTACTGAAGACCCTTTCAGCTTTTTGAGAGTTGGGTGGAGGACATCATCTCTGAAAATAGGGTCCCACAGCTGCACCCCATCAGTGTGAGCAGGACTCTTAGGACTCTTAGAAGAGTTAATGCTCTGAGACCATGGGGGCGCTTAGCCCCCTCTCTTCGTCACTGAGGATGATTTCATTTTTCAGGGATTAGAGAGGGTGGTCCTTGTGGTGGACTGCAGGTATGGAGAGCTGTTGTCATCGTATTAGATAGATAAGAATGATTATATGTATTGTAGAAATGTCTCCTATCATGTTCCCTCATTTTTTATTATGTCCACATCCTGGTCCCCATCTTGGACATCATAACAAACGTGCACTTTTTTGTTTAATTTACACATTGGACCATAGGAAAAATGACACTACAGCTACAGAGGTGACCGTCTGATAGCCCAGCTCGACTATCCATCTCTACTGAAGACCCTTTCAGCTTTTTGAGAGTTGGGTGGAGGACATCATCTCTGAAAATAGGGTCCCACAGCTGCACCCCATCAGTGTGAGCAGGACTCTTAGGACTCTTAGAAGAGTCAATGCTCTGAGACCATGGGGGGCGCTTAGCCCCCTCTCTTCGTCACTGAGGATGATTTCATTTTTCAGGGATTAGAGAGGGTGGTCCTTGTGGTGGACTGCAGGTATGGAGAGCTGTTGTCATCGTATTAGATAGATAAGAATGATTATATGTATTGTAGAAATGTCTCCTATCATGTTCCCTCATTTTTTATTATGTCCACATCCTGGTCCCCATCTTGGACATCATAACAAACGTGCACTTTTTTGTTTAATTTACACATTGGACCATAGGAAAAATGACACTACAGCTACAGAGGTGACCGTCTGATAGCCCAGCTCGACTATCCATCTCTACTGAAGACCCTTTCAGCTTTTTGAGAGTTGGGTGGAGGACATCATCTCTGAAAATAGGGTCCCACAGCTGCACCCCATCAGTGTGAGCAGGACTCTTAGGACTCTTAGAAGAGTCAATGCTCTGAGACCATGGGGGGCGCTTAGCCCCCTCTCTTCGTCACTGAGGATGATTTCATTTTTCAGGGATTAGAGAGGGTGGTCCTTGTGGTGGACTGCAGGTATGGAGAGCTGTTGTCATCGTATTAAATAGATAAGAATGATTATATGTATTGTAGAAATGTCTCCTATCATGTTCCCTAATTTTTTATTATGTCCACATCCTGGTCCCCATCTTTGACATCATAACAAACGTGCACTTTTTTGTTTAATTTACACATTGGACCATAGGAAAAATGACACTACAGCTACAGAGGTGACCGTCTGATAGCCCAGCTCGACTATCCATCTCTACTGAAGACCCTTTCAGCTTTTTGAGAGTTGGGTGGAGAACATCATCTCTGAAAATAGGGTCCCACAGCTGCACCCCATCAGTGTGAACAGGACTCTTAGGACTCTTAGAAGAGTCAATGCTCTGAGACCATGGGGGGCGCTTAGCCCCCTCTCCTCGTCACTGAGGATGATTTCACTTTTCAGGGAATAGAGAGGGTGGTCCTTGTGGTGGACTGCAGGTATGGAGAGCTGTTGTCATCGTATTAGATAGATAAGAATGATTATATGTATTGTAGAAATGTCTCCTATCATGTTCCCTATTTTTTTATTATGTCCACATCCTGGTTCCCATCTTGGAAATCATAACAAACGTGCACTTTTTTGTTTAATTTACAAATTGGACAATAGGAAAAATGACACTACAGCTACAGAGGTGACCGTCTGATAGCCCAGCTCGACTATCCATCTCTACTGAAGACCCTTTCAGCTTTTTGAGAGTTGGGTGGAGGACATCATCTCTGAAAATAGGGTCCCACAGCTTCACCCCATCAGTGTGAGCAGGACTCTTAGGACTCTTAGAAGAGTCAATGCTCTGGTACCATGGGGGGCGCTTGGCCCCCTCTCTTCGTCACTGAGGATGATTTCATTTTTCAGGGATTAGAGAGGGTGGTCCTTGTGGTGGACTGCAGGTATGGAGAGCTGTTGTCATCGTATTAGATAGATAAGAATGATTATATGTATTGTAGAAATGTCTCCTATCATGTTCCCTAATTTTTTATTATGTCCACATCCTGGTCCCCATCTTGGACATCATAACAAACGTGCACTTTTTTGTTTAATTTCCACATTGGACCATAGGAAAAATGACACTACAGCTACAGAGGTGACCGTCTGATAGCCCAGCTCGACTATCCATCTCTACTGAAGACCCTTTCAGCTTTTTGAGAGTTGGGTGGAGGACATCATCTCTGAAAATAGGGTCCCACAGCTGCACCCCATCAGTGTGAGCAGGACTCTTAGGACTCTTAGAAGAGTTAATGCTCTGAGACCATGGGGGCGCTTAGCCCCCTCTCTTCGTCACTGAGGATGATTTCATTTTTCAGGGATTAGAGAGGGTGGTCCTTGTGGTGGACTGCAGGTATGGAGAGCTGTTATCATCGTATTAGATAGATAAGAATGATTATATGTATTGTAGAAATATCTCCTATCATGTTCCCTAATTTTTTATTATATCCACATCCTGGTCCCCATCTTGGACATCATAACAAACGTGCACTTTTTTGTTTAATTTACACATTGGACCATAGGAAAAATGACACTACAGCTACAGAGGTGACCGTCTGATAGCCCAGCTCGACTATCCATCTCTACTGAAGACCCTTTCAGCTTTTTGAGAGTTGGGTGGAGGACATCATCTCTTAAAATAGGGTCCCACAGCTGCACCCCATCAGTGTGAGCAGGACTCTTAGGACTCTTAGAAGAGTCAATGCTCTAAAACCATGGGGGGCGCTTAGCCCCCTCTCTTCGTCACTGAGGATGATTTCATTTTTCAGGGATTAGAGAGGGTGGTCCTTGTGGTGGACTGCAGGTATGGAGAGCTGTTGTCATCGTATTAGATAGATAAGAATGATTATATGTATTGTAGAAATGTCTCCTATCATGTTCCCTAATTTTTTATTATGTCCACATCCTGGTCCCCATCTTGGACATCATAACAAACGTGCACTTTTTTGTTTAATTTACACATTGGACCATAGGAAAAATGACACTACAGCTACAGAGGTGACCGTCTGATAGCCCAGCTCGACTATCCATCTCTACTGAAGACCCTTTCAGCTTTTTGAGAGTTGGGTGGAGGACATCATCTCTGAAAATAGGGTCCCACAGCTGCACCCCATCAGTGTGAGCAGGACTCTTAGGACTCTTAGAAGAGTCAATGCTCTGAGACCATTGGGGGCACTTAGCCCCCTCTCTTCATCACTGAGGATGATTTCATTTTTCAGGGATTAGAGAGGGTGGTCCTTGTGGTGGACTGCAGATATGGAGAGCTGTTATCATCGTATTAGATAGATAAGAATGATTATATGTATTGTAGAAATGTCTCCTATCATGTTCCCTAATTTTTTATTATGTCCACATCCTGGTCCCCATCTTGGACATCATAACAAACGTGCACTTTTTTGTTTAATTTACACATTGGACCATAGGAAAAATGACACTACAGCTACAGAGGTGACCGTCTGATAGCCCAGCTCGACTATCCATCTCTACTGAAGACCCTTTCAGCTTTTTGAGAGTTGGGTGGAGGACATCATCTCTTAAAATAGGGTCCCACAGCTGCACCCCATCAGTGTGAGCAGGACTCTTAGGACTCTTAGAAGAGTCAATGCTCTAAAACCATGGGGGGCGCTTAGCCCCCTCTCTTCGTCACTGAGGATGATTTCATTTTTCAGGGATTAGAGAGGGTGGTCCTTGTGGTGGACTGCAGATATGGAGAGCTGTTATCATCGTATTAGATAGATAAGAATGATTATATGTATTGTAGAAATGTCTCCTATCATGTTCCCTAATTTTTTATTATGTCCACATCCTGGTCCCCATCTTGGACATCATAACAAACGTGCACTTTTTTGTTTAATTTACACATTGGACCATAGGAAAAATGACACTACAGCTACAGAGGTGACCGTCTGATAGCCCAGCTCGACTATCCATCTCTACTGAAGACCCTTTCAGCTTTTTGAGAGTTGGGTGGAGGACATCATCTCTGAAAATAGGGTCCCACAGCTGCACCCCATCAGTGTGAGCAGGACTCTTAGGACTCTTAGAAGAGTCAATGCTCTGAGACCATGGGGGGCGCTTAGCCCCCTCTCTTCGTCACTGAGGATGATTTCATTTTTCAGGGATTAGAGAGGGTGGTCCTTGTGGTGGACTGCAGGTATGGAGAGCTGTTGTCATCGTATTAAATAGATAAGAATGATTATATGTATTGTAGAAATGTCTCCTATCATGTTCCCTAATTTTTTATTATGTCCACATCCTGGTCCCCATCTTTGACATCATAACAAACGTGCACTTTTTTGTTTAATTTACACATTGGACCATAGGAAAAATGACACTACAGCTACAGAGGTGACCGTCTGATAGCCCAGCTCGACTATCCATCTCTACTGAAGACCCTTTCAGCTTTTTGAGAGTTGGGTGGAGAACATCATCTCTGAAAATAGGGTCCCACAGCTGCACCCCATCAGTGTGAGCAGGACTCTTAGGACTCTTAGAAGAGTCAATGCTCTGAGACCATGGGGGGCGCTTAGCCCCCTCTCCTCGTCACTGAGGATGATTTCACTTTTCAGGGAATAGAGAGGGTGGTCCTTGTGGTGGACTGCAGGTATGGAGAGCTGTTGTCATCGTATTAAATAGATAAGAATGATTATATGTATTGTAGAAATGTCTCCTATCATGTTCCCTATTTTTTTATTATGTCCACATCCTGGTTCCCATCTTGGAAATCATAACAAACGTGCACTTTTTTGTTTAATTTACAAATTGGACAATAGGAAAAATGACACTACAGCTACAGAGGTGACCGTCTGATAGCCCAGCTCGACTATCCATCTCTACTGAAGACCCTTTCAGCTTTTTGAGAGTTGGGTGGAGGACATCATCTCTGAAAATAGGGTCCCACAGCTGCACCCCATCAGTGTGAGCAGGAATCTTAGGACTCTTAGAAGAGTCAATGCTCTGAGACCATGGGGGGCGCTTAGCCCCCTCTCTTCGTCACTGAGGATGATTTCATTTTTCAGGGATTAGAGAGAGTGGTCCTTGTGGTGGACTGCAGGTATGGAGAGCTGTTGTGATCGTATTAGATAGATAAGAATGATTATATGTATTGTAGAAATGTCTCCTATCATGTTCCCTAATTTTTTATTATGTCCACATCCTGGTCCCCATCTTGAACATCATAACAAACGTGCACTTTTTTGTTTAATTTACACATTGGACCATAGGAAAAATGACACTACAGCTACAGAGGTGACCGTCTGATAGCCCAGCTCGACTATCCATCTCTACTGAAGACCCTTTCAGCTTTTTGAGAGTTGGGTGGAGGACATCATCTCTGAAAATAGGGTCCCACAGCTTCACCCCATCAGTGTGAGCAGGACTCTTAGGACTCTTAGAAGAGTCAATGCTCTGGTACCATGGGGGGCGCTTGGCCCCCTCTCTTCGTCACTGAGGATGATTTCATTTTTCAGGGATTAGAGAGGGTGGTCCTTGTGGTGGACTGCAGGTATGGAGAGCTGTTGTCATCGTATTAGATAGATAAGAATGATTATATGTATTGTAGAAATGTCTCCTATCATGTTCCCTAATTTTTTATTATGTCCACATCCTGGTCCCCATCTTGGACATCATAACAAACGTGCACTTTTTTGTTTAATTTCCACATTGGACCATAGGAAAAATGACACTACAGCTACAGAGGTGACCGTCTGATAGCCCAGCTCGACTATCCATCTCTACTGAAGACCCTTTCAGCTTTTTGAGAGTTGGGTGGAGGACATCATCTCTGAAAATAGGGTCCCACAGCTGCACCCCATCAGTGTGAGCAGGACTCTTAGGACTCTTAGAAGAGTTAATGCTCTGAGACCATGGGGGCGCTTAGCCCCCTCTCTTCGTCACTGAGGATGATTTCATTTTTCAAGGATTAGAGAGGGTGGTCCTTGTGGTGGACTGCAGGTATGGAGAGCTGTTGTCATCGTATTAGATAGATAAGAATGATTATATGTATTGTAGAAATGTCTCCTATCATGTTCCCTAATTTTTTATTATGTCCACATCCTGGTCCCCATCTTGGACATCATAACAAACGTGCACTTTTTTGTTTAATTTACACATTGGACCATAGGAAAAATGACACTACAGCTACAGAGGTGACCGTCTGATAGCCCAGCTCGACTATCCATCTCTACTGAAGACCCTTTCAGCTTTTTGAGAGTTGGGTGGAGGACATCATCTCTGAAAATAGGGTCCCACAGCTGCACCCCATCAGTGTGAGCAGGACTCTTAAGACTCTTAGAAGAGTCAATGCTCTGAGACCATTGGGGGCACTGAGCCCCCTCTCTTCGTCACTGAGGATGATTTCATTTTTCAGGGTTTAGAGAGGGTGGTCCTTGTGGTGGACTGCAGGTATGGAGAGCTGTTATCATCGTATTAGATAGATAAGAATGATTATATGTATTGTAGAAATATCTCCTATCATGTTCCCTAATTTTTTATTATGTCCACATCCTGGTCCCCATCTTGGACATCATAACAAACGTGCACTTTTTTGTTTAATTTACACATTGGACCATAGGAAAAATGACACTACAGCTACAGAGGTGACCGTCTGATAGCCCAGCTCGACTATCCATCTCTACTGAAGACCCTTTCAGCTTTTTGAGAGTTGGGTGGAGGACATCATCTCTGAAAATAGGGTCCCACAGCTTCACCCCATCAGTGTGAGCAGGACTCTTAGGACTCTTAGAAGAGTCAATGCTCTGGTACCATGGGGGGCGCTTGGCCCCCTCTCTTCGTCACTGAGGATGATTTCATTTTTCAGGGATTAGAGAGGGTGGTCCTTGTGGTGGACTGCAGGTATGTAGAGCTGTTGTCATCGTATTAGATAGATAAGAATGATTATATGTATTGTAGAAATGTCTCCTATCATGTTCCCTAATTTTTTATTATGTCCACATCCTGGTCCCCATCTTGGACATCATAACAAACGTGCACTTTTTTGTTTAATTTACACATTGGACCATAGGAAAAATGACACTACAGCTACAGAGGTGACCGTCTGATAGCCCAGCTCGACTATCCATCTCTACTGAAGACCCTTTCAGCTTTTTGAGAGTTGGGTGGAGGACATCATCTCTGAAAATAGGGTCCCACAGCTGCACCCCATCAGTGTGAGCAGGACTCTTAGGACTCTTAGAAGAGTTAATGCTCTGAGACCATGGGGGCGCTTGGCCCCCTCTCTTCGTCACTGAGGATGATTTCATTTTTCAGGGATTAGAGAGGGTGGTCCTTGTGGTGGACTGCAGGTATGTAGAGCTGTTGTCATCGTATTAGATAGATAAGAATGATTATATGTATTGTAGAAATGTCTCCTATCATGTTCCCTAATTTTTTTATTATGTCCACATCCTGGTCCCCATCTTGGACATCATAACAAACGTGCACTTTTTTGTTTAATTTACACATTGGACCATAGGAAAAATGACACTACAGCTACAGAGGTGACCGTCTGATAGCCCAGCTCGACTATCCATCTCTACTGAAGACCCTTTCAGCTTTTTGAGAGTTGGGTGGAGGACATCATCTCTGAAAATAGGGTCCCACAGCTGCACCCCATCAGTGTGAGCAGGACTCTTAGGACTCTTAGAAGAGTTAATGCTCTGAGACCATGGGGGCGCTTAGCCCCCTCTCTTCGTCACTGAGGATGATTTCATTTTTCAGGGATTAGAGAGGGTGGTCCTTGTGGTGGACTGCAGGTATGGAGAGCTGTTGTCATCGTATTAGATAGATAAGAATGATTATATGTATTGTAGAAATGTCTCCTATCATGTTCCCTAATTTTTTATTATGTCCACATCCTGGTCCCCATCTTGGACATCATAACAAACGTGCACTTTTTTGTTTAATTTACACATTGGACCATAGGAAAAATGACACTACAGCTACAGAGGTGATCGTCTGATAGCCCAGCTCGACTATCCATCTCTACTGAAGACCCTTTCAGCTTTTTGAGAGTTGGGTGGAGGACATCATCTCTGAAAATAGGGTCCCACAGCTGCACCCCATCAGTGTGAGCAGGACTCTTAGGACTCTTAGAAGAGTTAATACTCTGAGACCATGGGGGCGCTTAGCCCCCTCTCTTCGTCACTGAGGATGATTTCATTTTTCAGGGATTAGAGAGGGTGGTCCTTGTGGTGGACTGCAGGTATGGAGAGCTGTTGTCATCGTATTAGATAGATAAGAATGATTATATGTATTGTAGAAATGTCTCCTATCATGTTCCCTAATTTTTTATTATGTCCACATCCTGCTCCCCATCTTGAACATCATAACAAACGTGCACTTTTTTGTTTAATTTACACATTGGACCATAGGAAAAATGACACTACAGCTACAGAGGTGACCGTCTGATAGCCCAGCTCGACTATCCATCTCTACTGAAGACCCTTTCAGCATTTTGAGAGTTGGGTGGAGGACATCATCTCTGAAAATAGGGTCCCACAGCTGCACCCCATCAGTGTGAGCAGGACTCTTAAGACTCTTAGAAGAGTCAATGCTCTGAGACCATTGGGGGCACTGAGCCCCCTCTCTTCGTCACTGAGGATGATTTCATTTTTCAGGGTTTAGAGAGGGTGGTCCTTGTGGTGGACTGCAGGTATGGAGAGCTGTTATCATCGTATTAGATAGATAAGAATGATTATATGTATTGTAGAAATATCTCCTATCATGTTCCCTAATTTTTTATTATGTCCACATCCTGGTCCCCATCTTGGACATCATAACAAACGTGCACTTTTTTGTTTAATTTACACATTGGACCATAGGAAAAATGACACTACAGCTACAGAGGTGACCGTCTGATAGCCCAGCTCGACTATCCATCTCTACTGAAGACCCTTTCAGCTTTTTGAGAGTTGGGTGGAGGACATCATCTCTGAAAATAGGATCCCACAGCTTCACCCCATCAGTGTGAGCAGGACTCTTAGGACTCTTAGAAGAGTCAATGCTCTGGTACCATGGGGGGCGCTTGGCCCCCTCTCTTCGTCACTGAGGATGATTTCATTTTTCAGGGATTAGAGAGGGTGGTCCTTGTGGTGGACTGCAGGTATGTAGAGCTGTTGTCATCGTATTAGATAGATAAGAATGATTATATGTATTGTAGAAATGTCTCCTATCATGTTCCCTAATTTTTTATTATGTCCACATCCTGGTCCCCATCTTGGACATCATAACAAACGTGCACTTTTTTGTTTAATTTACACATTGGACCATAGGAAAAATGACACTACAGCTACAGAGGTGACCGTCTGATAGCCCAGCTCGACTATCCATCTCTACTGAAGACCCTTTCAGCTTTTTGAGAGTTGGGTGGAGGACATCATCTCTGAAAATAGGGTCCCACAGCTGCACCCCATCAGTGTGAGCAGGACTCTTAGGACTCTTAGAAGAGTCAATGCTCTGAGACCATTGGGGGCACTTAGCCCCCTCTCTTCGTCACTGAGGATGATTTCATTTTTCAGGGATTAGAGAGGGTGGTCCTTGTGGTGGACTGCTGGTATGGAGAGCTGTTATCATCGTATTAGATAGATAAGAATGATTATATGTATTGTAGAAATGTCTCCTATCATGTTCCCTAATTTTTTATTATGTCCACATCCTGGTCCCCATCTTGGACATCATAACAAACGTGCACTTTTTTGTTTAATTTACACATTGGACCATAGGAAAAATGACACTACAGCTACAGAGGTGACCGTCTGATAGCCCAGCTCGACAATCCATCTCTACTGAAGACCCTTTCAGCTTTTTGAGAGTTGGGTGGAGGACATCATCTCTGAAAATAGGGTCCCACAGCTGCACCCCATCAGTGTGAGCAGGACTCTTAGGACTCTTAGAAGAGTCAATGCTCTGAGACCATAAGGGGCGCTTAGCCCCCTCTCTTCGTCACTGAGGATGATTTCATTTTTCAGGGATTAGAGAGGGTGGTCCTTGTGGTGGACTGCAGGTATGGAGAGCTGTTGTCATCGTATTAAATAGATAAGAATGATTATATGTATTGTAGAAATGTCTCTTATCATGTTCCCTAATTTTTTATTATGTCCACATCCTGGTCCCCATCTTGGACATCATAACAAACGTGCACTTTTTTGTTTAATTTACACATTGGACCATAGGAAAAATGACACTACAGCTACAGAGGTGACCGTCTGATAGCCCAGCTCGACTATCCATCTCTACTGAAGACCCTTTCAGCTTTTTGAGATTTGGGTGGAGAACATCATCTCTGAAAATAGGGTCCCACAGCTGCACCCCATCAGTGTGACCAGGACTCTTAGGACTCTTAGAAGAGTCAATGTTTTGAGACCATGGGGGGCGCTTAGCCCCCTCTCTTCGTCACTGAGGATGATTTCACTTTTCAGGGAATAGAGAGGGTGGTCCTTGTGGTGGACTGCAGGTATGGAGAGCTGTTGTCATCGTATTAGATAGATAAGAATGATTATATGTATTGTAGAAATGTCTCCTATCATGTTCCCTATTTTTTTATTATGTCCACATCCTGGTCCCCATCTTGGAAATCATAACAAACGTGCACTTTTTTGTTTAATTTACACATTGGACCATAGGAAAAATGACACTACAGCTACAGAGGTGACCGTCTGGTAGCCCAGCTCGACTATCCATCTCTACTGAAGACCCTTTCAGCTTTTTGAAAGTTGGGTGGAGGACATCATCTCTGAAAATAGGGTCCCACAGCTGCACCCCATCAGTGTGAGCAGGACTCTTAGGACTCTTAGAAGAGTCAATGTTTTGAGACCAATGGGGGCTCTTAGCCCCCTCTCTTCGTCACTGAGGATGATTTCATTTTTCAGGGATTAGAGAGAGTGGTCCTTGTGGTGGACTGCAGGTATGGAGAGCTGTTGTGATCGTATTAGATAGATAAGAATGATTATATGTATTGTAGAAATGTCTCCTATCATGTTCCCTAATTTTTTATTATGTCCACATCCTGGTCCCCATCTTGGACATCATAACAAACGTGCACTTTTTTGTTTAATTTACACATTGGACCATAGGAAAAATGACACTACAGCTACAGAGGTGACCGTCTGATAGCCCAGCTCGACTATCCATCTCTACTGAAGACCCTTTCAGCTTTTTGAGAGTTGGGTGGAGGACATCATCTCTTAAAATAGGGTCCCACAGCTGCACCCCATCAGTGTAAGCAGGACTCTTAGGACTCTTAGAAGTGTCAATGCTCTAAAACCATGGGGGGCGCTTAGCCCCCTCTCTTCGTCCCTGAGGATGATTTCATTTTTCAGGGATTAGAGAGGGTGGTCCTTGTGGTGGACTACAGGTATGGAGAGCTGTTGTCATCGTATTAGATAGATAAGAATGATTATATGTATTGTAGAAATGTCTCCTATCATGTTCCCTAATTTTTTATTATGTCCACATCCTGGTCCCCATCTTGGACATCATAACAAACGTGCACTTTTTTGTTTAATATACACATTGGACCATAGGAAAAATGACACTACAGCTACAGAGGTGACCGTCTGATAGCCCAGCTCGACTATCCATCTCTACTGAAGACCCTTTCAGCTTTTTGAGAGTTGGGTGGAGGACATCATCTCTGAAAATAGGGTCCCACAGCTGCACCCCATCAGTGTGAGCAGGACTCTTAGGACTCTTAGAAGAGTTAATGCTCTGAGACCATGGGGGCGCTTAGCCCCCTCTCTTCGTCACTGAGGATGATTTCATTTTTCAGGGATTAGAGAGGGTGGTCCTTGTGGTGGACTGCAGGTATGGAGAGCTGTTGTCATCGTATTAGATAGATAAGAATGATTATATGTATTGTAGAAATGTCTCCTATCATGTTCCCTAATTTTTTATTATGTCCACATCCTGGTCCCCATCTTGGACATCATAACAAACGTGCACTTTTTTGTTTAATTTACACATTGGACCATAGGAAAAATGACACTACAGCTACAGAGGTGACCGTCTGATAGCCCAGCTCGACTATCCATCTCTACTGAAGACCCTTTCAGCTTTTTGAGAGTTGGGTGGAGGACATCATCTCTTAAAATAGGGTCCCACAGCTGCACCCCATCAGTGTAAGCAGGACTCTTAGGACTCTTAGAAGAGTCAATGCTCTAAAACCATGGGGGGCGCTTAGCCCCCTCTCTTCGTCCCTGAGGATGATTTCATTTTTCAGGGATTAGAGAGGGTGGTCCTTGTGGTGGACTGCAGGTATGGAGAGCTGTTGTCATCGTATTAGATAGATAAGAATGATTATATGTATTGTAGAAATGTCTCCTATCATGTTCCCTAATTTTTTATTATGTCCACATCCTGGTCCCCATCTTGGACATCATAACAAACGTGCACTTTTTTGTTTAATTTACACATTGGACCATAGGAAAAATGACACTACAGCTACAGAGGTGACCGTCTGATAGCCCAGCTCGACTATCCATCTCTACTGAAGACCCTTTCAGCTTTTTGAGAGTTGGGTGGAGGACATCATCTCTGAAAATAGGGTCCCACAGCTGCACCCCATCAGTGTGAGCAGGACTCTTAGGACTCTTAGAAGAGTCGATGCTCTGAGACCATTGGGGGCACTTAGCCCCCTCTCTTCGTCACTGAGGATGATTTCATTTTTCAGGGATTAGAGAGGGTGGTCCTTGTGGTGGACTGCAGGTATGGAGAGCTGTTATCATCGTATTAGATAGATAAGAATGATTATATGTATTGTAGAAATGTCTCCTATCATGTTCCCTAATTTTTTATTATGTCCACATCCTGGTCCCCATCTTGGACATCATAACAAACGTGCACTTTTTTGTTTAATTTACACATTGGACCATAGGAAAAATGACACTACAGCTACAGAGGTGACCGTCTGATAGCCCAGCTCGACAATCCATCTCTACTGAAGACCCTTTCAGCTTTTTGAGAGTTGGGTGGAGGACATCATCTCTGAAAATAGGGTCCCACAGCTGCACCCCATCAGTGTGAGCAGGACTCTTAGGACTCTTAGAAGAGTTAATGCTCTGAGACCATGGGGGCGCTTAGCCCCCTCTCTTCGTCACTGAGGATGATTTCATTTTTCAGGGATTAGAGAGGGTGGTCCTTGTGGTGGACTGCAGGTATGGAGAGCTGTTGTCATCGTATTAAATAGATAAGAATGATTATATGTATTGTAGAAATGTCTCCTATCATGTTCCCTAATTTTTTATTATGTCCACATCCTGTCCCTATCTTGGACATCATAACAAACGTGCACTTTTTTGTTTAATTTACACATTGGACCATAGGAAAAATGACACTACAGCTACAGAGGTGACCGTCTGATAGCCCAGCTCGACTATCCATCTCTACTGAAGACCCTTTCAGCTTTTTGAGAGTTGGGTGGAGAACATCATCTCTGAAAATAGGGTCCCACAGCTGCACCCCATCAGTGTGAGCAGGACTCTTAGGACTCTTAGAAGAGTCAATGTTTTGAGACCATGGGGGGCGCTTAGCCCCCTCTCTTCGTCACTGAGGATGATTTCACTTTTCAGGGAATAGAGAGGGTGGTCCTTGTGGTGGACTGCAGGTATGGAGAGCTGTTGTCATCGTATTAGATAGATAAGAATGATTATATGTATTGTAGAAATGTCTCCTATCATGTTCCCTATTTTTTTATTATGTCCACATCCTGGTCCCTATCTTGGAAATCATAACAAACGTGCACTTTTTTGTTTAATTTACACATTGGACCATAGGAAAAATGACACTACAGCTACAGAGGTGACCGTCTGGTAGCCCAGCTCGACTATCCATCTCTACTGAAGACCCTTTCAGCTTTTTGAGAGTTGGGTGGAGGACATCATCTCTGAAAATAGGGTCCCACAGCTGCACCCCATCAGTGTGAGCAGGACTCTTAGGACTCTTAGAAGAGTCAATGTTTTGAGACCATGGGGGACGCTTAGCCCCCTCTCTTCGTCACTGAGGATGATTTCATTTTTCAGGGATTAGAGAGAGTGGTCCTTGTGGTGGACTGCAGGTATGGAGAGCTGTTGTGATCGTATTAGATAGATAAGAATGATTATATGTATTGTAGAAATGTCTCCTATCATGTTCCCTAATTTTTTATTATGTCCACATCCTGGTCCCCATCTTGGACATCATAACAAACGTGCACTTTTTTGTTTAATTTACACATTGGACCATAGGAAAAATGACACTACAGCTACAGAGGTGACCGTCTGATAGCCCAGCTCGACTATCCATCTCTACTGAAGACCCTTTCAGCTTTTTGAGAGTTGGGTGGAGGACATCATCTCTTAAAATAGGGTCCCACAGCTGCACCCCATCAGTGTAAGCAGGACTCTTAGGACTCTTAGAAGAGTCAATGCTCTAAAACCATGGGGGGCGCTTAGCCCCCTCTCTTCGTCCCTGAGGATGATTTCATTTTTCAGGGATTAGAGAGGGTGGTCCTTGTGGTGGACTGCAGGTATGGAGAGCTGTTGTCATCGTATTAGATAGATAAGAATGATTATATGTATTGTAGAAATGTCTCCTATCATGTTCCCTAATTTTTTATTATGTCCACATCCTGGTCCCCATCTTGGACATCATAATAAACGTGCACTTTTTTGTTTAATTTACACATTGGACAATAGGAAAAATGACACTACAGCTACAGAGGTGACCGTCTGATAGCCCAGCTCGACTATCCATCTCTACTGAAGACCCTTTCAGCTTTTTGAGAGTTGGGTGGAGGACATCATCTCTGAAAATAGGGTCCCACAGCTGCACCCCATCAGTGTGAGCAGGACTCTTAGGACTCTTAGAAGAGTTAATGCTCTGAGACCATGGGGGCGCTTAGCCCCCTCTCTTCGTCACTGAGGATGATTTCATTTTTCAGGGATTAGAGAGGGTGGTCCTTGTGGTGGACTGCAGGTATGGAGAGCTGTTGTCATCGTATTAGATAGATAAGAATGATTATATGTATTGTAGAAATGTCTCCTATCATGTTCCCTAATTTTTTATTATGTCCACATCCTGGTCCCCATCTTGGACATCATAACAAACGTGCACTTTTTTGTTTAATTTACACATTGGACCATAGGAAAAATGACACTACAGCTACAGAGGTGACCGTCTGATAGCCCAGCTCGACTATCCATCTCTACTGAAGACCCTTTCAGCTTTTTGAGAGTTGGGTGGAGGACATCATCTCTGAAAATAGGGTCCCACAGCTGCACCCCATCAGTGTGAGCAGGACTCTTAGGACTCTTAGAAGAGTCAATGCTCTGAGACCATTGGGGGCACTTAGCCCCCTCTCTTCATCACTGAGGATGATTTCATTTTTCAGGGATTAGAGAGGGTGGTCCTTGTGGTGGACTGCAGATATGGAGAGCTGTTATCATCGTATTAGATAGATAAGAATGATTATATGTATTGTAGAAATGTCTCCTATCATGTTCCCTAATTTTTTATTATGTCCACATCCTGGTCCCCATCTTGGACATCATAACAAACGTGCACTTTTTTGTTTAATTTACACATTAGACCATAGGAAAAATGACACTACAGCTACAGAGGTGACCGTCTGATAGCCCAGCTCGACTATCCATCTGTACTGAAGACCCTTTCAGCTTTTTGAGAGTTGGGTGGAGGACATCATCTCTTAAAATAGGGTCCCACAGCTGCACCCCATCAGTGTAAGCAGGACTCTTAGGACTCTTAGAAGAGTCAATGCTCTAAAACCATGGGGGGCGCTTAGCCCCCTCTCTTCGTCCCTGAGGATGATTTCATTTTTCAGGGATTAGAGAGGGTGGTCCTTGTGGTGGACTGCAGGTATGGAGAGCTGTTGTCATCGTATTAGATAGATAAGAATGATTATATGTATTGTAGAAATGTCTCCTATCATGTTCCCTAATTTTTTATTATGTCCACATCCTGGTCCCCATCTTGGACATCATAACAAACGTGCACTTTTTTGTTTAATTTACACATTGGACCATAGGAAAAATGACACTACAGCTACAGAGGTGACCGTCTGATAGCCCAGCTCGACTATCCATCTCTACTGAAGACCCTTTCAGCTTTTTGAGAGTTGGGTGGAGGACATCATCTCTGAAAATAGGGTCCCACAGCTGCACCCCATCAGTGTGAGCAGGACTCTTAGGACTCTTAGAAGAGTTAATGCTCTGAGACCATGGGGGCGCTTAGCCCCCTCTCTTCGTCACTGAGGATGATTTCATTTTTCAGGGATTAGAGAGGGTGGTCCTTGTGGTGGACTGCAGGTATGGAGAGCTGTTGTCATCGTATTAGATAGATAAGAATGATTATATGTATTGTAGAAATGTCTCCTATCATGTTCCCTAATTTTTTATTATGTCCACATCCTGGTCCCCATCTTGGACATCATAACAAACGTGCACTTTTTTGTTTAATTTACACATTGGACCATAGGAAAAATGACACTACAGCTACAGAGGTGACCGTCTGATAGCCCAGCTCGACTATCCATCTCTACTGAAGACCCTTTCAGCTTTTTGAGAGTTGGGTGGAGGACATCATCTCTGAAAATAGGGTCCCACAGCTGCACCCCATCAGTGTGAGCAGGACTCTTAGGACTCTTAGAAGAGTTAATGCTCTGAGACCATGGGGCGCTTAGCCCCCTCTCTTCGTCACTGAGGATGATTTCATTTTTCAGGGATTAGAGAGGGTGGTCCTTGTGGTGGACTGCAGGTATGGAGAGCTGTTGTCATCGTATTAGATAGATAAGAATGATTATATGTATTGTAGAAATGTCTCCTATCATGTTCCCTAATTTTTTATTATGTCCACATCCTGGTCCCCATCTTGGACATCATAACAAACGTGCACTTTTTTGTTTAATTTACACATTGGACCATAGGAAAAATGACACTACAGCTACAGAGGTGACCGTCTGATAGCCCAGCTCGACTATCCATCTCTACTGAAGACCCTTTCAGCTTTTTGAGAGTTGGGTGGAGGACATCATCTCTGAAAATAGGGTCCCACAGCTGCACCCCATCAGTGTGAGCAGGACTCTTAGGACTCTTAGAAGAGTCAATGCTCTGAGACCATTGGGGGCACTTAGCCCCCTCTCTTCATCACTGAGGATGATTTCATTTTTCAGGGATTAGAGAGGGTGGTCCTTGTGGTGGACTGCAGATATGGTGTTACGGTTGCTGCGAGCACTGGAGACTATGTCCAGATTTCTTGCTACTGCACATGTGCGAGCGCTGGAGACTAAGTCCAGATTTCTTGCTACTGCACATGTGCGAGCGCTGGAGACTAAGTCCAGATTTCTTGCTACTGCACATGTGCGAGCGCTGGAGACTAAGTCCAGATTTCTTGCTACTGCACATGTGCGAGCGCCGGATACTAAGTCCTATCTTGGAGCCATTGCACATGTGCGGGTGACATCATCGCTGACACGAGGTCACATGTCTCTGACACCTTCTATGCCGATTGGTCGCTGGTCATGTGCTTGTGACGCCTTGCTCGGTGATAGGCCAGCATGACGTCACTCCTGTCATTCTGGCAGCGGATTGGCTCTGGTGTCCTCCATCTTGGATGAGGCACAGAGTCTATATAAGACCCTGAGACACGCCGCATGGTGCTCAGTCCTCTTGGTTCATGCATGAGAGTAGACGCTCTGTGCACGTTCCTCTAGGCATCTCTCTGTCTATGCTAGGTGAGCGCTACCGGCAGGGTAGCGTTCTTATACCTTACAGCTTCGGCTGCTGTCCGTATCCTTACCTCTTAGGGGAGCGGACATAGGCAGGTGCCTGAGGCACATGGTCTGGCTGGGCCTTGTGATTCGACTCGTAGGTGGACGTTGCCGCTAGGGTAACGTTCCTTATACTGCGTCTGGCAGTTGTTCGTATCCTCGCACACTAGGGGAGCGAACAGAGGTAGGAGCTTTGTGCGGCTTACGCTGCTGTTCGTCTCTTTTGCACCACTAGAAGAGCGGACCTAGGCAGGTGCCATATCTAGTGGTTCGTTTCCTCGCACACTAGTGGAGCGAACGCAGGTAGGAGCTTTGTGCGGCTTACGCTGCTGTTCGTCTCTTTTGCACCACTAGAAGAGCGGACCTAGGTAGGTGCCATTTCGCACACATTGCCTTTGTCTCTGTGATTATTAACAGAGATCATTCCACACACCCTCCAAGTAAGGGAGGAATTGCTTTACTTACTTATTATATCCTTCTGTGAGTTAACAGAGGTATTGCACTCTGCCATAGTCTGCAGCAGAGTCTCTGCACGGTGGACCCTGACTGTCTGATATCTCTTTGGTTTTTATAATCAGACAGCCCCCGTAACATTAGGACTGAGCCAAGGGTCTGGCAGTTATGGCAGAATATCAGCAGTTACATCGTTACATACAAGTACTTGAGTCACGGCTCAAGAGTATAGAGGATAAACCTCAGACCATGGTGACATCTGCACATGATCCTCGACTCGCCCTGCCAAACAGATATTCTGGCGATGCCAGATCATGTCGTGGTTTCATTAGTCAGTGTCAGATACACCTAGAGGTCAACTCTTCTCGCTTCTCTACGGAGAGGTCCAGAGTAGGCTTTATCATCTCCTTACTTCAGGACAAAGCCTTAGAATGGGCGACTCCCTTATGGGAGCGCTCTGATGTGGTTACTCTGAGACATCAAGACTTTCTTGATGCTCTTAAGGTGGTATTCATGGGTCCGCAGGTTACCCATGATGCGGCTCTGAGACTGTTAGATCTATCTCAGGGTTCATTATCCACTAGTTCTTATGCCATTGCTTTTAGAACTCTGGTGGCAGAACTAGATTGGCCAGAGAAGGTGTTGATTCCTATCTTCTGGAGAGGGTTGGCAGGCTATGTCAAGGATGCTCTTGCTACTCGTGAGGTCCCTGCTTCTCTGGAGGACTTGATCACAGTAGCAACGAGGATCGCTGTACGCCATAAGGAACGTAGACTCCAGGTCTCTTCCTCACGCCCTAAGCATCGGGCTATCCCAGTTGTTGAGGGTCCACTACCATCTTCCTCAGCATCTGAAACATCTCCCACTCCTATGGAGTTAGGTCATACGTTCTCCAGACTACGCAAGTCTGGTCCTCCTATATGTTACGTATGTCGTCAGGCTGGGCACTATGCCAACAAGTGTCCTAGTCGTCAGGGAAACTCCCTGGCCTAGTAACCATTAGAGGGGGGTTACTAGAGACGTCTTCTGCACCCTCTAAGTGTTGTATCCCAGGTCAGCTCTCGTTATCTGAGAATACATGGCCTATTATGGCTTTTGTGGATTCCGGAGCTGACGGGACTTTTGTGTCCTCAGGATTTGTAAAGGGACACAATATTCCCTCTATCATGTTAGAGGCGCCTATTCCTGTCCGTGTTGTTAATGGAACTATGTTGTCTGACTCCATTACATTGAGGACAGTTCCCTTGCGCCTTTCCCTGTCTCAGGGTCACATAGAGGAGATTTCTTTTCTTGTTTTGCCTGAGGGTATAGACGACATCCTTCTGGGTCTTCCATGGCTTCGGACTCATGCTCCTCACATTGACTGGGAGTCTGACAGCATTATTAGTTGGGGTTCGAAATGTCAGTCCCGATGTCTTCCCTTACCACCTAAGGTCGTTGCGGTTGCATCAACTGATCTCTCTCCCATACCTACACCCTATTTGGATTTCGCTGACGTGTTCTCCAAACAGGGTGCTGAGGTTCTTCCACCCCATAGGCCGTATGACTGTGCCATAGACCTTATCCCAGGTTCGGTTCCACCTAAAGGCAGGGTTTACCCCCTGTCAATACCTGAGTCGGAGGCCATGTCGACCTATATAAGAGAGAGTTTAGAGAAGGGGTTCATTCGTAAGTCTGTCTCTCCTGCGGGAGCTGGGTTTTTCTTTGTTCGGAAGAAAGAGGGTGATTTGCGTCCCTGCATAGATTACAGGGGTCTCAACGCAATCACAATAAAGAACAAATACCCATTACCTTTAATTTCGGAGCTCTTTGACAGACTGAGAGGAGCTCAAGTTTTTACGAAGTTGGATCTGCGGGGTGCGTATAACTTGGTACGAATTCGAAAGGGTGACGAATGGAAGACCGCTTTTAACACCCGAGACGGTCACTATGAATACCTCGTCATGCCTTTTGGGTTATGTAATGCACCCGCAGTATTTCAGGACTTCGTAAATGATGTGTTCAGGGATTTACTGTTATCCTCAGTAGTGGTGTATCTGGACGACATCCTGATTTTTTCTCCTGATCTGGAGACTCATCGTCAGGATGTCGTTCGTGTCCTTTCCCGTTTAAGGGAGCACTCATTGTTTGCTAAACTCGAGAAATGTGTATTCGAGCAGTCCTCATTGCCTTTTTTGGGTTACATTATCTCACAAGAGGGCCTGGCTATGGATCCTGCGAAGCTCTCTGCTATCCTGCAATGGTCAGAACCTCATTCCTTGAAGGCGGTGCAACGCTTCTTAGGATTCATAAATTATTACAGGCAGTTCATACCCCATTTTTCTACTTTGGTGGCCCCTTTGGTGGCCTTGACTAAGAAAGGTGCTAATCCCAAGGCCTGGTCTACTGAGACATCTCAGGCTTTTGAGGCAGTAAAAAGACACTTTTCAACTGCTCCCGTTCTTCAAAGACCCGATGAGAGTAAGCCCTTCCTCTTAGAGGTTGATGCCTCTTCAGTGGGTGCTGGTGCGGTCTTGTATCAAAAGAACGGTGCAGGTAGAAAAAGGCCGTGTTTCTTCTTTGCTAAAACCTTTTCACCGGCAGAGAGAAACTATACCATTGGGGATAGGGAACTGCTCGCCTTGAGATTAGCCTTGGAGGAGTGGCGTCACTTGCTGGAAGGAGCGAAACATCCTTTCCAGGTCTATACAGACCATAAGAATCTGACGTACTTACAAACCGCTCAGCGTCTGAATCCTCGCCAAGCCCGCTGGTCCTTGTTTTTCTCCCGCTTTCACTTCTCCATCAACTATCTGTCTGGGAGTAAGAATAACAAGGCAGACGCCCTGTCTCGCTCTATGCTTTCTACCCAGGAAGAGATTGACGAACCTCGTCTTATCCTTCCCTCCAGGGTTTTTCATACGCTCTCCCCTGTGACGTTAGACCAAATCCCACCGGGCAAGACCTTTGTTCCGCCTGATCGACAGAATGATATACTGTCATGGGCCCACACCTCAAAGGTGGGTGGGCATTTTGGTATTAGGCGGACACGTGAGTTACTGGAGAGGTGGTATTGGTGGCCACACTTAGCCAGCCACGTCAAGAGATATGTCGGTTCCTGCTACTCGTGTGCTCGCAACCGTCCATTACGGCAGAGACCGGCTGGGCTCTTGCATCCTTTACCAGTGCCAGATAGACCATGGGAGGTGGTAGGCATGGACTTTGTGGGTGATCTTCCATGTTCACAGGGACATAGATTTGTGTGGGTCATTACGGACCATTTCTCCCGGATGGTTCATCTCGTACCGTTATCGAGAATCCCATCTTCCAGGGTACTAGCCAAACTATTCCTCAAGCATGTCTTTAGGCTTCACGGGATGCCAGATCGTATCATTTGTGATAGAGGCCCGCAATTTACTTCCCGTTTCTGGCGAGATCTTTGTAGCCTTCTGCAAATTGAGTTGAATCTATCTTCGGCATACCATCCGGAGACCAATGGTTTGGTTGAGCGTACCAATCAATCTATGATTATATACCTTCGACACTTTGTTGCTGAGAATCACGATAACTGGTCCTCCCTTCTACCCTGGGCAGAATTTGCCCTTAACAATTCGCTGGCTGAGGCCACTGGGCAGACACCGTTCGTACTCAATAATGGGCAACACCCTAGGGTACCGGTACCGTTTCCCGCTGCTGCACCTCCTCCTCTTGTGGCCGACTGGGCAACTAATGCCAGAGAGGTTTGGGATCGGACTCAAGAGTCGATCCAAGCAGCTAAGGACCGTATGAAGACGGTGTCCGATCGGTTTCGTCGCCCGGCTCCTGTCTTTTCTCCAGGGGACTTTGTGTGGCTCTCTGCAAAACACGTGAGACTTAGAGTGAGCTCTGTCAAATTTGCTCCTCGCTTCCTGGGTCCTTATGAGGTTCTTCGACAGGTAAATCCTGTAGTCTACCAATTGAAGTTACCTGTCCATCTTAGGATTCATGACAAATTCCATGTCTCACTGCTAAAGCCGGCTATTTTACCTCACGCTCGTGAAGTGCACTCTCCTGCCTCTGATTCCTCTCGCTCTAGCTATGAGGTACGAGCCATAGTTGGTTCTAAGATGGTTAGAGGGCGCAGGTTCTTCTTGATAGATTGGGAGGGCTATGGCCCGGAACATCGCTCTTGGGAGCCTGAGGAGGCTGTCCATGCTCCCGACTTAGTTGCCGATTACCTACGTCGCCGGGAGGGGGGCCCTTGAGGGGGAGGTACTGTTACGGTTGCTGCGAGCACTGGAGACTATGTCCAGATTTCTTGCTACTGCACATGTGCGAGCGCTGGAGACTAAGTCCAGATTTCTTGCTACTGCACATGTGCGAGCGCTGGAGACTAAGTCCAGATTTCTTGCTACTGCACATGTGCGAGCGCTGGAGACTAAGTCCAGATTTCTTGCTACTGCACATGTGCGAGCGCCGGATACTAAGTCCTATCTTGGAGCCATTGCACATGTGCGGGTGACATCATCGCTGACACGAGGTCACATGTCTCTGACACCTTCTATGCCGATTGGTCGCTGGTCATGTGCTTGTGATGCCTTGCTCGGTGATAGGCCAGCATGACGTCACTCCTGTCATTCTGGCAGCGGATTGGCTCTGGTGTCCTCCATCTTGGATGAGGCACAGAGTCTATATAAGACCCTGACACACGCCGCATGGTGCTCAGTCCTCTTGGTTCATGCATGAGAGTAGACGCTCTGTGCACGTTCCTCTAGGCATCTCTCTGTCTATGCTAGGTGAGCGCTACCGGCAGGGTAGCGTTCTTATACCTTACAGCTTCGGCTGCTGTCCGTATCCTTACCTCTTAGGGGAGCGGACATAGGCAGGTGCCTGAGGCACATGGTCTGGCTGGGCCTTGTGATTCGACTCGTAGGTGGACGTTGCCGCTAGGGTAACGTTCCTTATACTGCGTCTGGTAGTTGTTCGTATCCTCGCACACTAGGGGAGCGAACAGAGGTAGGAGCTTTGTGCGGCTTACGCTGCTGTTCGTCTCTTTTGCACCACTAGAAGAGCGGACCTAGGCAGGTGCCATATCTAGTGGTTCGTTTCCTCGCACACTAGTGGAGCGAACGCAGGTAGGAGCTTTGTGCGGCTTACGCTGCTGTTCGTCTCTTTTGCACCACTAGAAGAGCGGACCTAGGTAGGTGCCATTTCGCACACATTGCCTTTGTCTCTGTGATTATTAACAGAGATCATTCCACACACCCTCCAAGTAAGGGAGGAATTGCTTTACTTACTTATTATATCCTTCTGTGAGTTAACAGAGGTATTGCACTCTGCCATAGTCTGCAGCAGAGTCTCTGCACGGTGGACCCTGACTGTCTGATATCTCTTTGGTTTTTATAATCAGACAGCCCCCGTAACATATGGAGAGCTGTTATCATCGTATTAGATAGATAAGAATGATTATATGTATTGTAGAAATGTCTCCTATCATGTTCCCTAATTTTTTATTATGTCCACATCCTGGTCCCCATCTTGGACATCATAACAAACGTGCACTTTTTTGTTTAATTTACACATTGGACCATAGGAAAAATGACACTACAGCTACAGAGGTGACCGTCTGATAGCCCAGCTCGACTATCCATCTCTACTGAAGACCCTTTCAGCTTTTTGAGAGTTGGGTGGAGGACATCATCTCTTAAAATAGGGTCCCACAGCTGCACCCCATCAGTGTAAGCAGGACTCTTAGGACTCTTAGAAGAGTCAATGCTCTAAAACCATGGGGGGCGCTTAGCCCCCTCTCTTCGTCCCTGAGGATGATTTCATTTTTCAGGGATTAGAGAGGGTGGTCCTTGTGGTGGACTGCAGGTATGGAGAGCTGTTGTCATCGTATTAGATAGATAAGAATGATTATATGTATTGTAGAAATGTCTCCTATCATGTTCCCTAATTTTTTATTATGTCCACATCCTGGTCCCCATCTTGGACATCATAACAAACGTGCACTTTTTTGTTTAATTTACACATTGGACCATAGGAAAAATGACACTACAGCTACAGAGGTGACCGTCTGATAGCCCAGCTCGACTATCCATCTCTACTGAAGACCCTTTCAGCTTTTTGAGAGTTGGGTGGAGGACATCATCTCTGAAAATAGGGTCCCACAGCTGCACCCCATCAGTGTGAGCAGGACTCTTAGGACTCTTAGAAGAGTTAATGCTCTGAGACCATGGGGGCGCTTAGCCCCCTCTCTTCGTCACTGAGGATGATTTCATTTTTCAGGGATTAGAGAGGGTGGTCCTTGTGGTGGACTGCAGGTATGGAGAGCTGTTGTCATCGTATTAGATAGATAAGAATGATTATATGTATTGTAGAAATGTCTCCTATCATGTTCCCTAATTTTTTATTATGTCCACATCCTGGTCCCCATCTTGGACATCATAACAAACGTGCACTTTTTTGTTTAATTTACACATTGGACCATAGGAAAAATGACACTACAGCTACAGAGATGACCGTCTGATAGCCCAGCTCGACTATCCATCTCTACTGAAGACCCTTTCAGCTTTTTGAGAGTTGGGTGGAGGACATCATCTCTGAAAATAGGGTCCCACAGCTGCACCCCATCAGTGTGAGCAGGACTCTTAGGACTCTTAGAAGAGTCAATGCTCTGAGACCATTGGGGGCACTTAGCCCCCTCTCTTCATCACTGAGGATGATTTCATTTTTCAGGGATTAGAGAGGGTGGTCCTTGTGGTGGACTGCAGGTATGGAGAGCTGTTGTCATCATATTAGATAGATAAGAATGATTATATGTATTGTAGAAATGTCTCCTATCATGTTCCCTAATTTTTTATTATGTCCACATCCTGGTCCCCATCTTGGACATCATAACAAACGTGCACTTTTTTGTTTAATTTACACATTGGACCATAGGAAAAATGACACTACAGCTACAGAGGTGACCGTCTGATAGCCCAGCTCGACTATCCATCTCTACTGAAGACCCTTTCAGCTTTTTGAGAGTTGGGTGGAGGACATCATCTCTGAAAATAGGGTCCCACAGCTGCACCCCATCAGTGTGAGCAGGACTCTTAGGACTCTTAGAAGAGTTAATGCTCTGAGACCATGGGGGCGCTTAGCCCCCTCTCTTCGTCACTGAGGATGATTTCATTTTTCAGGGATTAGAGAGGGTGGTCCTTGTGGTGGACTGCAGGTATGGAGAGCTGTTGTCATCGTATTAGATAGATAAGAATGATTATATGTATTGTAGAAATGTCTCCTATCATGTTCCCTAATTTTTTATTATGTCCACATCCTGGTCCCCATCTTGGACATCATAACAAACGTGCACTTTTTTGTTTAATTTACACATTGGACCATAGGAAAAATGACACTACAGCTACAGAGGTGACCGTCTGATAGCCCAGCTCGACTATCCATCTCTACTGAAGACCCTTTCAGCTTTTTGAGAGTTGGGTGGAGGACATCATCTCTGAAAATAGGGTCCCACAGCTGCACCCCATCAGTGTGAGCAGGACTCTTAGGACTCTTAGAAGAGTCAATGCTCTGAGACCATTGGGGGCACTTAGCCCCCTCTCTTCATCACTGAGGATGATTTCATTTTTCAGGGATTAGAGAGGGTGGTCCTTGTGGTGGACTGCAGATATGGAGAGCTGTTATCATCGTATTAGATAGATAAGAATGATTATATGTATTGTAGAAATGTCTCCTATCATGTTCCCTAATTTTTTATTATGTCCACATCCTGGTCCCCATCTTGGACATCATAACAAACGTGCACTTTTTTGTTTAATTTACACATTGGACCATAGGAAAAATGACACTACAGCTACAGAGGTGACCGTCTGATAGCCCAGCTCGACTATCCATCTCTACTGAAGACCCTTTCAGCTTTTTGAGAGTTGGGTGGAGAACATCATCTCTGAAAATAGGGTCCCACAGCTGCACCCCATCAGTGTGAGCAGGACTCTTAGGACTCTTAGAAGAGTCAATGCTCTGAGACCATGGGGGGCGCTTAGCCCCCTCTCTTCGTCACTGAGGATGATTTCATTTTTCAGGGATTAGAGAGGGTGGTCCTTGTGGTGGACTGCAGGTATGGAGAGCTGTTGTCATCGTATTAAATAGATAAGAATGATTATATGTATTGTAGAAATGTCTCCTATCATGTTCCCTAATTTTTTATTATGTCCACATCCTGGTCCCCATCTTGGACATCATAACAAACGTGCACTTTTTTGTTTAATTTACACATTGGACCATAGGAAAAATGACACTACAGCTACAGAGGTGACCGTCTGATAGCCCAGCTCGACTATCCATCTCTACTGAAGACCCTTTCAGCTTTTTGAGAGTTGGGTGGAGAACATCATCTCTGAAAATAGGGTCCCACAGCTGCACCCCATCAGTGTGAGCAGGACTCTTAGGACTCTTAGAAGAGTCAATGCTCTGAGACCATGGGGGGCGCTTAGCCCCCTCTCTTCGTCACTGAGGATGATTTCACTTTTCAGGGAATAGAGAGGGTGGTCCTTGTGGTGGACTGCAGGTATGGAGAGCTGTTGTGATCGTATTAGATAGATAAGAATGATTATATGTATTGTAGAAATGTCTCCTATCATGTTCCCTAATTTTTTATTATGTCCACATTCTGGTCCCTGGTCCCCATCTTGAACATCATAACAAACGTGCACTTTTTTGTTTAATTTACACATTGGACCATAGGAAAAATGACACTACAGCTACAGAGGTGACCGTCTGATAGCCCAGCTCGACTATCCATCTCTACTGAAGACCCTTTCAGCTTTTTGAGAGTTGGGTGGAGAACATCATCTCTGAAAATAGGGTCCCACAGCTGCACCCCATCAGTGTGAGCAGGACTCTTAGGACTCTTAGAAGAGTCAATGCTCTGAGACCATGGGGGGCGCTTAGCCCCCTCTCTTCGTCACTGAGGATGATTTCACTTTTCAGGGAATAGAGAGGGTGGTCCTTGTGGTGGACTGCAGGTATGGAGAGCTGTTGTGATCGTATTAGATAGATAAGAATGATTATATGTATTGTAGAAATGTCTCCTATCATGTTCCCTAATTTTTTATTATGTCCACATTCTGGTCCCTGGTCCCCATCTTGAACATCATAACAAACGTGCACTTTTTTGTTTAATTTACACATTGGACCATAGGAAAAATGACACTACAGCTACAGAGGTGACCGTCTGATAGCCCAGCTCGACTATCCATCTCTACTGAAGACCCTTTCAGCTTTTTGAGAGTTGGGTGGAGGACATCATCTCTGAAAATAGGGTCCCACAGCTGCACCCCATCAGTGTGAGCAGGACTCTTAGGACTCTTAGAAGAGTCAATGCTCTGAGACCATTGGGGGCACTTAGCCCCCTCTCTTCATCACTGAGGATGATTTCATTTTTCAGGGATTAGAGAGGGTGGTCCTTGTGGTGGACTGCAGATATGGAGAGCTGTTATCATCATATTAGATAGATAAGAATGATTATATGTATTGTAGAAATGTCTCCTATCATGTTCCCTAATTTTTTATTATGTCCACATCCTGGTCCCCATCTTGGACATCATAACAAACGTGCACTTTTTTGTTTAATTTACACATTGGACCATAGGAAAAATGACACTACAGCTACAGAGGTGACCGTCTGATAGCCCAGCTCGACTATCCATCTCTACTGAAGACCCTTTCAGCTTTTTGAGAGTTGGGTGGAGGACATCATCTCTGAAAATAGGGTCCCACAGCTGCAACCCATCAGTGTGAGCAGGACTCTTAGGACTCTTAGAAGAGTTAATGCTCTGAGACCATGGGGGCGCTTAGCCCCCTCTCTTCGTCACTGAGGATGATTTCATTTTTCAGGGATTAGAGAGGGTGGTCCTTGTGGTGGACTGCAGGTATGGAGAGCTGTTGTCATCGTATTAGATAGATAAGAATGATTATATGTATTGTAGAAATGTCTCCTATCATGTTCCCTAATTTTTTATTATGTCCACATCCTGGTCCCCATCTTGGACATCATAACAAACGTGCACTTTTTTGTTTAATTTACACATTGGACCATAGGAAAAATGACACTACAGCTACAGAGGTGACCGTCTGATAGCCCAGCTCGACTATCCATCTCTACTGAAGACCCTTTCAGCTTTTTGAGAGTTGGGTGGAGGACATCATCTCTGAAAATAGGGTCCCACAGCTGCACCCCATCAGTGTGAGCAGGACTCTTAGGACTCTTAGAAGAGTCAATGCTCTGAGACCATGGGGGGCGCTTAGCCCCCACTCTTCGTCACTGAGGATGATTTCATTTTTCAGGGATTAGAGAGGGTGGTCCTTGTGGTGGACTGCAGGTATGGAGAGCTGTTGTCATCGTATTAAATAGATAAGAATGATTATATGTATTGTAGAAATGTCTCCTATCATGTTCCCTAATTTTTTATTATGTCCACATCATGGTCCCCATCTTGGACATCATAACAAACGTGCACTTTTTTGTTTAATTTACACATTGGACCATAGGAAAAATGACACTACAGCTACAGAGGTGACCGTCTGATAGCCCAGCTCGACTATCCATCTCTACTGAAGACCCTTTCAGCTTTTTGAGAGTTGGGTAGAAAACATCATCTCTGAAAATAGGGTCCCACAGCTGCACTCCATCAGTGTGAGCAGGACTCTTAGGACTCTTAGAAGAGTCAATGCTCTGAGACCATGGGGGGCGCTTAGCCCCCTCTCTTCGTCACTGAGGATGATTTCACTTTTCAGGGAATAGAGAGGGTGGTCCTTGTGGTGGACTGCAGGTATGGAGAGCTGTTGTCATCGTATTAGATAGATAAGAATGATTATATGTATTGTAGAAATGTCTCCTATCATGTTCCCTATTTTTTTATTATGTCCACATCCTGGTCCCCAT
This sequence comes from Anomaloglossus baeobatrachus, assembly GCF_048569485.1. Lineage (NCBI taxonomy): Eukaryota > Metazoa > Chordata > Amphibia > Anura > Aromobatidae > Anomaloglossus > Anomaloglossus baeobatrachus. Next base: position 815,242 of record NW_027444146.1, read on the forward strand.
CTTGGAAATCATAACAAACGTGCACTTTTTTGTTTAATTTACACATTGGACCATAGGAAAAATGACACTACAGCTACAGAGGTGACCGTCTGATAGCCCAGCTCGACTATCCATTTCTACTGAAGACCCTTTCAGCTTTTTGAGAGTTGGGTGGAGGACATCATCTCTGAAAATAGGGTCCCACAGCTGCACCCCATCAGTGTGAGCAGGAATCTTAGGACTCTTAGAAGAGTCAATGCTCTGAGACCATGGGGGGCGCTTAGCACCCTCTCTTCGTCGCTGAGGATGATTTAATTTTTCAGGGATTAGAGAGAGTGGTCCTTGTGGTGGACTGCAGGTATGGAGAGCTGTTGTCATCATATTAGATAGATAAGAATGATTATATGTATTGTAGAAATGTCTCCTATCATGTTCCCTAATTTTTTATTATGTCCACATCCTGGTCCCCATCTTGGACATCATAACAAACGTGCACTTTTTTGTTTAATTTACACATTGGACCATAGGAAAAATGACACTACAGCTACAGAGGTGACCGTCTGATAGCCCAGCTCGACTATCCATCTCTACTGAAGACCCTTTCAGCTTTTTGAGAGTTGGGTGGAGGACATCATCTCTGAAAATAGGGTCCCACAGCTGCACCCCATCAGTGTGAGCAGGACTCTTAGGACTCTTAGAAGAGTTAATGCTCTGAGACCATGGGGGCGCTTAGCCCCCTCTCTTCGTCACTGAGGATGATTTCATTTTTCAGGGATTAGAGAGGGTGGTCCTTGTGGTGGACTGCAGGTATGGAGAGCTGTTGTCATCGTATTAGATAGATAAGAATGATTATATGTATTGTAGAAATGTCTCCTATCATGTTCCCTAATTTTTTATTATGTCCACATCCTGGTCCCCATCTTGGACATCATAACAAACGTGCACTTTTTTGTTTAATTTACACATTGGACCATAGGAAAAATGACACTACAGCTACAGAGGTGACCGTCTGATAGCCCAGCTCGACTATCCATCTCTACTGAAGACCCTTTCAGCTTTTTGAGAGTTGGGTGGAGGACATCATCTCTGAAAATAGGGTCCCACAGCTGCACCCCATCAGTGTGAGCAGGACTCTTAGGACTCTTAGAAGAGTCAATGCTCTGAGACCATTGGGGGCACTTAGCCCTCTCTCTTCATCACTGAGGATGATTTCATTTTTCAGGGATTAGAGAGGGTGGTCCTTGTGGTGGACTGCAGATATGGAGAGCTGTTATCATCGTATTAGATAGATAAGAATGATTATATGTATTGTAGAAATGTCTCCTATCATGTTCCCTAATTTTTTATTATGTCCACATCCTGGTCCCCATCTTGGACATCATAACAAACGTGCACTTTTTTGTTTAATTTACACATTAGACCATAGGAAAAATGACACTACAGCTACAGAGGTGACCGTCTGATAGCCCAGCTCGACTATCCATCTCTACTGAAGACCCTTTCAGCTTTTTGAGAGTTGGGTGGAGGACATCATCTCTTAAAATAGGGTCCCACAGCTGCACCCCATCAGTGTAAGCAGGACTCTTAGGACTCTTAGAAGAGTCAATGCTCTAAAACCATGGGGGGCGCTTAGCCCCCTCTCTTCGTCCCTGAGGATGATTTCATTTTTCAGGGATTAGAGAGGGTGGTCCTTGTGGTGGACTGCAGGTATGGAGAGCTGTTGTCATCGTATTAGATAGATAAGAATGATTATATGTATTGTAGAAATGTCTCCTATCATGTTCCCTAATTTTTTATTATGTCCACATCCTGGTCCCCATCTTGGACATCATAACAAACGTGCACTTTTTTGTTTAATTTACACATTGGACCATAGGAAAAATGACACTACAGCTACAGAGGTGACCGTCTGATAGCCCAGCTCGACTATCCATCTCTACTGAAGACCCTTTCAGCTTTTTGAGAGTTGGGTGGAGGACATCATCTCTGAAAATAGGGTCCCACAGCTGCACCCCATCAGTGTGAGCAGGACTCTTAGGACTCTTAGAAGAGTTAATGCTCTGAGACCATGGGGGCGCTTAGCCCCCTCTCTTCGTCACTGAGGATGATTTCATTTTTCAGGGATTAGAGAGGGTGGTCCTTGTGGTGGACTGCAGGTATGGAGAGCTGTTGTCATCGTATTAGATATATAAGAATGATTATATGTATTGTAGAAATGTCTCCTATCATGTTCCCTAATTTTTTATTATGTCCACATCCTGGTCCCCATCTTGGACATCATAACAAACGTGCACTTTTTTGTTTAATTTACACATTGGACCATAGGAAAAATGACACTACAGCTACAGAGGTGACCGTCTGATAGCCCAGCTCGACTATCCATCTCTACTGAAGACCCTTTCAGCTTTTTGAGAGTTGGGTGGAGGACATCATCTCTGAAAATAGGGTCCCACAGCTGCACCCCATCAGTGTGAGCAGGACTCTTAGGACTCTTAGAAAAGTTAATGCTCTGAGACCATGGGGGCGCTTAGCCCCCTCTCTTCGTCACTGAGGATGATTTCATTTTTCAGGGATTAGAGAGGGTGGTCCTTGTGGTGGACTGCAGGTATGGAGAGCTGTTGTCATCGTATTAGATAGATAAGAATGATTATATGTATTGTAGAAATGTCTCCTATCATGTTCCCTAATTTTTTATTATGTCCACATCCTGGTCCCCATCTTGGACATCATAACAAACGTGCACTTTTTTGTTTAATTTACACATTGGACCATAGGAAAAATGACACTACAGCTACAGAGGTGACCGTCTGATAGCCCAGCTTGACTATCCATCTCTACTGAAGACCCTTTCAGCTTTTTGAGAGTTGGGTGGAGGACATCATCTCTGAAAATAGGGTCCCACAGCTGCACCCCATCAGTGTGAGCAGGACTCTTAGGACTCTTAGAAGAGTCAATGCTCTGAGACCATTGGGGGCACTTAGCCCCCTCTCTTCATCACTGAGGATGATTTCATTTTTCAGGGATTAGAGAGGGTGGTCCTTGTGGTGGACTGCAGATATGGAGAGCTGTTATCATCGTATTAGATAGATAAGAATGATTATATGTATTGTAGAAATGTCTCCTATCATGTTCCCTAATTTTTTATTATGTCCACATCCTGGTCCCCATCTTGGACATCATAACAAACGTGCACTTTTTTGTTTAATTTACACATTAGACCATAGGAAAAATGACACTACAGCTACAGAGGTGACCGTCTGATAGCCCAGCTCGACTATCCATCTCTACTGAAGACCCTTTCAGCTTTTTGAGAGTTGGGTGGAGGACATCATCTCTTAAAATAGGGTCCCACAGCTGTACCCCATCAGTGTAAGCAGGACTCTTAGGACTCTTAGAAGAGTCAATGCTCTAAAACCATGGGGGGCGCTTAGCCCCCTCTCTTCGTCCCTGAGGATGATTTCATTTTTCAGGGATTAGAGAGGGTGGTCCTTGTGGTGGACTGCAGGTATGGAGAGCTGTTGTCATCGTATTAGATAGATAAGAATGATTATATGTATTGTAGAAATGTCTCCTATCATGTTCCCTAATTTTTTATTATGTCCACATCCTGGTCCCCATCTTGGACATCATAACAAACGTGCACTTTTTTGTTTAATTTACACATTGGACCATAGGAAAAATGACACTACAGCTACAGAGGTGACCGTCTGATAGCCCAGCTCGACTATCCATCTCTACTGAAGACCCTTTCAGCTTTTTGAGAGTTGGGTGGAGGACATCATCTCTGAAAATAGGGTCCCACAGCTGCACCCCATCAGTGTGAGCAGGACTCTTAGGACTCTTAGAAGAGTTAATGCTCTGAGACCATGGGGGCGCTTAGCCCCCTCTCTTCGTCACTGAGGATGATTTCATTTTTCAGGGATTAGAGAGGGTGGTCCTTGTGGTGGACTGCAGGTATGGAGAGCTGTTGTCATCGTATTAGATAGATAAGAATGATTATATGTATTGTAGAAATGTCTCCTATCATGTTCCCTAATTTTTTATTATGTCCACATCCTGGTCCCCATCTTGGACATCATAACAAACGTGCACTTTTTTGTTTAATTTACACATTGGACCATAGGAAAAATGACACTACAGCTACAGAGGTGACCGTCTGATAGCCCAGCTCGACTATCCATCTCTACTGAAGACCCTTTCAGCTTTTTGAGAGTTGGGTGGAGGACATCATCTCTGAAAATAGGGTCCCACAGCTGCACCCCATCAGTGTGAGCAGGACTCTTAGGACTCTTAGAAGAGTCAATGCTCTGAGACCATTGGGGGCACTTAGCCCCCTCTCTTCATCACTGAGGATGATTTCATTTTTCAGGGATTAGAGAGGGTGGTCCTTGTGGTGGACTGCAGGTATGGAGAGCTGTTGTCATCATATTAGATAGATAAGAATGATTATATGTATTGTAGAAATGTCTCCTATCATGTTCCCTAATTTTTTATTATGTCCACATCCTGGTCCCCATCTTGGACATCATAACAAACGTGCACTTTTTTGTTTAATTTACACATTGGACCATAGGAAAAATGACACTACAGCTACAGAGGTGACCGTCTGATAGCCCAGCTCGACTATCCATCTCTACTGAAGACCCTTTCAGCTTTTTGAGAGTTGGGTGGAGGACATCATCTCTGAAAATAGGGTCCCACAGCTGCACCCCATCAGTGTGAGCAGGACTCTTAGGACTCTTAGAAGAGTTAATGCTTTGAGACCATGGGGGCGCTTAGCCCCCTCTCTTCGTCACTGAGGATGATTTCATTTTTCAGGGATTAGAGAGGGTGGTCCTTGTGGTGGACTGCAGGTATGGAGAGCTGTTGTCATCGTATTAGATAGATAAGAATGATTATATGTATTGTAGAAATGTCTCCTATCATGTTCCCTAATTTTTTATTATGTCCACATCCTGGTCCCCATCTTGGACATCATAACAAACGTGCACTTTTTTGTTTAATTTACACATTGGACCATAGGAAAAATGACACTACAGCTACAGAGGTGACCGTCTGATAGCCCAGCTCGACTATCCATCTCTACTGAAGACCCTTTCAGCTTTTTGAGAGTTGGGTGGAGGACATCATCTCTGAAAATAGGGTCCCACAGCTGCACCCCATCAGTGTGAGCAGGACTCTTAGGACTCTTAGAAGAGTCAATGCTCTGAGACCATTGGGGGCACTTAGCCCCCTCTCTTCGTCACTGAGGATGATTTCATTTTTCAGGGATTAGAGAGGGTGGTCCTTGTGGTGGACTGCAGGTATGGAGAGCTGTTGTCATCGTATTAGATAGATAAGAATGATTAGCTGAAAGGGTCTTCAGTAGAGATGGATAGTCGAGCTGGGCTATCAGACGGTCACCTCTGTAGCTGTAGTGTCATTTTTCCTATGGTCCAATGTGTAAATTAAACAAAAAAGTGCACGTTTGTTATGATGTTCAAGATGGGGACCAGGGACCAGAATGTGGACATAATAAAAAATTAGGGAACATGATAGGAGACATTTCTACAATACATATAATCATTCTTATCTATCTAATACGATCACAACAGCTCTCCATACCTGCAGTCCACCACAAGGACCACCCTCTCTATTCCCTGAAAAGTGAAATCATCCTCAGTGACGAAGAGAGGGGGCTAAGCGCCCCCCATGGTCTCAAAACATTGACTCTTCTAAGAGTCCTAAGAGTCCTGCTCACACTGATGGGGTGCAGCTGTGGGACCCTATTTTCAGAGATGATGTTCTCCACCCAACTCTCAAAAAGCTGAAAGGGTCTTCAGTAGAGATGGATAGTCGAGCTGGGCTATCAGACGGTCACCTCTGTAGCTGTAGTGTCATTTTTCCTATGGTCCAATGTGTAAATTAAACAAAAAAGTGCACGTTTGTTATGATGTCCAAGATGGGGACCAGGATGTGGACATAATAAAAAATTAGGGAACATGATAGGAGACATTTCTACAATACATATAATCATTCTTATCTATTTAATACGATGACAACAGCTCTCCATACCTGCAGTCCACCACAAGGACCACCCTCTCTAATCCCTGAAAAATGAAATCATCCTCAGTGACGAAGAGAGGGGGCTAAGCGCCCCCCATGGTCTGAGAGCATTAACTCTTCTAAGAGTCCTAAGAGTCCTGCTCACACTGATGGGGTGCAGCTGTGGGACCCTATTTTAAGAGATGATGTCCTCCACCCAACTCTCAAAAAGCTGAAAGGGTCTTCAGTAGAGATGGATTGTCGAGCTGGGCTATCAGACGGTCACCTCTGTAGCTGTAGTGTCATTTTTCCTATGGTCCAATGTGTAAATTAAACAAAAAAGTGCACGTTTGTTATGATGTCCAAGATGGGGACCAGGATGTGGACATAATAAAAAATTAGGGAACATGATAGGAGACATTTCTACAATACATATAATCATTCTTATCTATCTAATACGATGATAACAGCTCTCCATACCTGCAGTCCACCACAAGGACCACCCTCTCTAATCCCTGAAAAATGAAATCATCCTCAGTGACGAAGAGAGGGGGCTAAGTGCCCCCAATGGTCTCAGAGCATTGACTCATCTAAGAGTCCTAAGAGTCCTGCTCACACTGATGGGGTGCAGCTGTGGGACCCTATTTTCAGAGATGATGTCCTCCACCCAACTCTCAAAAAGCTGAAAGGGTCTTCAGTAGAGATGGATAGTCGAGCTGGGCTATCAGACGGTCACCTCTGTAGCTGTAGTGTCATTTTTCCTATGGTCCAATGTGTAAATTAAACAAAAAAGTGCACGTTTGTTATGATGTCCAAGATGGGGACCAGGATGTGGACATAATAAAAAATTAGGGAACATGATAGGAGACATTTCTACAATACATATAATCATTCTTATCTATCTAATACGATGACAACAGCTCTCCATACCTGCAGTCCACCACAAGGACCACCCTCTCTAATCCCTGAAAAATGAAATCATCCTCAGGGACGAAGAGAGGGGGCTAAGCGCCCCCCATGGTTTTAGAGCATTGACTCTTCTAAGAGTCCTAAGAGTCCTGCTTACACTGATGGGGTGCAGCTGTGGGACCCTATTTTAAGAGATGATGTCCTCCACCCAACTCTCAAAAAGCTGAAAGGGTCTTCAGTAGAGATGGATAGTCGAGCTGGGCTATCAGACGGTCACCTCTGTAGCTGTAGTGTCATTTTTCCTATGGTCCAATGTGTAAATTAAACAAAAAAGTGCACGTTTGTTATGATGTCCAAGATGGGGACCAGGATGTGGACATAATAAAAAATTAGGGAACATGATAGGAGACATTTCTACAATACATATAATCATTCTTATCTATCTAATACGATGACAACAGCTCTCCATACCTGCAGTCCACCACAAGGACCACCCTCTCTATTCCCTGAAAAGTGAAATCATCCTCAGTGACGAAGAGAGGGGGCTAAGCGCCCCCCATGGTCTCAAAACATTGACTCTTCTAAGAGTCCTAAGAGTCCTGCTCACACTGATGGGGTGCAGCTGTGGGACCCTATTTTCAGAGATGATGTTCTCCACCCAACTCTCAAAAAGCTGAAAGGGTCTTCAGTAGAGATGGATAGTCGAGCTGGGCTATCAGACGGTCACCTCTGTAGCTGTAGTGTCATTTTTCCTATGGTCCAATGTGTAAATTAAACAAAAAAGTGCACGTTTGTTATGATGTTCAAGATGGGGACCAGGGACCAGAATGTGGACATAATAAAAAATTAGGGAACATGATAGGAGACATTTCTACAATACATATAATCATTCTTATCTATCTAATACGATCACAACAGCTCTCCATACCTGCAGTCCACCACAAGGACCACCCTCTCTATTCCCTGAAAAGTGAAATCATCCTCAGTGACGAAGAGAGGGGGCTAAGCGCCCCCCATGGTCTCAAAACATTGACTCTTCTAAGAGTCCTAAGAGTCCTGCTCACACTGATGGGGTGCAGCTGTGGGACCCTATTTTCAGAGATGATGTTCTCCACCCAACTCTCAAAAAGCTGAAAGGGTCTTCAGTAGAGATGGATAGTCGAGCTGGGCTATCAGACGGTCACCTCTGTAGCTGTAGTGTCATTTTTCCTATGGTCCAATGTGTAAATTAAACAAAAAAGTGCACGTTTGTTATGATGTCCAAGATGGGGACCAGGATGTGGACATAATAAAAAATTAGGGAACATGATAGGAGACATTTCTACAATACATATAATCATTCTTATCTATTTAATACGATGACAACAGCTCTCCATACCTGCAGTCCACCACAAGGACCACCCTCTCTAATCCCTGAAAAATGAAATCATCCTCAGTGACGAAGAGAGGGGGCTAAGCGCCCCCCATGGTCTGAGAGCATTAACTCTTCTAAGAGTCCTAAGAGTCCTGCTCACACTGATGGGGTGCAGCTGTGGGACCCTATTTTAAGAGATGATGTCCTCCACCCAACTCTCAAAAAGCTGAAAGGGTCTTCAGTAGAGATGGATTGTCGAGCTGGGCTATCAGACGGTCACCTCTGTAGCTGTAGTGTCATTTTTCCTATGGTCCAATGTGTAAATTAAACAAAAAAGTGCACGTTTGTTATGATGTCCAAGATGGGGACCAGGATGTGGACATAATAAAAAATTAGGGAACATGATAGGAGACATTTCTACAATACATATAATCATTCTTATCTATCTAATACGATGATAACAGCTCTCCATACCTGCAGTCCACCACAAGGACCACCCTCTCTAATCCCTGAAAAATGAAATCATCCTCAGTGACGAAGAGAGGGGGCTAAGTGCCCCCAATGGTCTCAGAGCATTGACTCATCTAAGAGTCCTAAGAGTCCTGCTCACACTGATGGGGTGCAGCTGTGGGACCCTATTTTCAGAGATGATGTCCTCCACCCAACTCTCAAAAAGCTGAAAGGGTCTTCAGTAGAGATGGATAGTCGAGCTGGGCTATCAGACGGTCACCTCTGTAGCTGTAGTGTCATTTTTCCTATGGTCCAATGTGTAAATTAAACAAAAAAGTGCACGTTTGTTATGATGTCCAAGATGGGGACCAGGATGTGGACATAATAAAAAATTAGGGAACATGATAGGAGACATTTCTACAATACATATAATCATTCTTATCTATCTAATACGATGACAACAGCTCTCCATACCTGCAGTCCACCACAAGGACCACCCTCTCTAATCCCTGAAAAATGAAATCATCCTCAGGGACGAAGAGAGGGGGCTAAGCGCCCCCCATGGTTTTAGAGCATTGACTCTTCTAAGAGTCCTAAGAGTCCTGCTTACACTGATGGGGTGCAGCTGTGGGACCCTATTTTAAGAGATGATGTCCTCCACCCAACTCTCAAAAAGCTGAAAGGGTCTTCAGTAGAGATGGATAGTCGAGCTGGGCTATCAGACGGTCACCTCTGTAGCTGTAGTGTCATTTTTCCTATGGTCCAATGTGTAAATTAAACAAAAAAGTGCACGTTTGTTATGATGTCCAAGATGGGGACCAGGATGTGGACATAATAAAAAATTAGGGAACATGATAGGAGACATTTCTACAATACATATAATCATTCTTATCTATCTAATACGATGACAACAGCTCTCCATACCTGCAGTCCACCACAAGGACCACCCTCTCTAATCCCTGAAAAATGAAATCATCCTCAGTGACGAAGAGAGGGGGCTAAGCGCCCCCATGGTCTCAGAGCATTAACTCTTCTAAGAGTCCTAAGAGTCCTGCTCACACTGATGGGGTGCAGCTGTGGGACCCTATTTTCAGAGATGATGTCCTCCACCCAACTCTCAAAAAGCTGAAAGGGTCTTCAGTAGAGATGGATAGTCGAGCTGGGCTATCAGACGGTCACCTCTGTAGCTGTAGTGTCATTTTTCCTATGGTCCAATGTGTAAATTAAACAAAAAAGTGCACGTTTGTTATGATGTCCAAGATGGGGACCAGGATGTGGACATAATAAAAAATTAGGGAACATGATAGGAGACATTTCTACAATACATATAATCATTCTTATCTATCTAATACGATGACAACAGCTCTCCATACCTGCAGTCCACCACAAGGACCACCCTCTCTAATCCCTGAAAAATGAAATCATCCTCAGGGACGAAGAGAGCGGGCTAAGCGCCCCCCATGGTTTTAGAGCATTGACTCTTCTAAGAGTCCTAAGAGTCCTGCTTACACTGATGGGGTGCAGCTGTGGGACCCTATTTTAAGAGATGATGTCTTCCACCCAACTCTCAAAAAGCTGAAAGGGTCTTCAGTAGAGATGGATAGTCGAGCTGGGCTATCAGACGGTCACCTCTGTAGCTGTAGTGTCATTTTTCCTATGGTCCAATGTGTAAATTAAACAAAAAAGTGCACGTTTGTTATGATGTCCAAGATGGGGACCAGGATGTGGACATAATAAAAAATTAGGGAACATGATAGGAGACATTTCTACAATACATATAATCATTCTTATCTATCTAATACGATCACAACAGCTCTCCATACCTGCAGTCCACCACAAGGACCACTCTCTCTAATCCCTGAAAAATGAAATCATCCTCAGTGACGAAGAGAGGGGGCTAAGCGCCCCCCATGGTCTCAAAACATTGACTCTTCTAAGAGTCCTAAGAGTCCTGCTCACACTGATGGGGTGCAGCTGTGGGACCCTATTTTCAGAGATGATGTCCTCCACCCAACTCTCAAAAAGCTGAAAGGGTCTTCAGTAGAGATGGATAGTCGAGCTGGGCTACCAGACGGTCACCTCTGTAGCTGTAGTGTCATTTTTCCTATGGTCCAATGTGTAAATTAAACAAAAAAGTGCACGTTTGTTATGATTTCCAAGATGGGGACCAGGATGTGGACATAATAAAAAAATAGGGAACATGATAGGAGACATTTCTACAATACATATAATCATTCTTATCTATCTAATACGATGACAACAGCTCTCCATACCTGCAGTCCACCACAAGGACCACCCTCTCTATTCCCTGAAAAGTGAAATCATACTCAGTGACGAAGAGAGGGGGCTAAGCGCCCCCCATGGTCTCAAAACATTGACTCTTCTAAGAGTCCTAAGAGTCCTGCTCACACTGATGGGGTGCAGCTGTGGGACCCTATTTTCAGAGATGATGTTCTCCACCCAACTCTCAAAAAGCTGAAAGGGTCTTCAGTAGAGATGGATAGTCGAGCTGGGCTATCAGACGGTCACCTCTGTAGCTGTAGTGTCATTTTTCCTATGGTCCAATGTGTAAATTAAACAAAAAAGTGCACGTTTGTTATGATGTCCAAGATGGGGACCAGGATGTGGACATAATAAAAAATTAGGGAACATGATAGGAGACATTTCTACAATACATATAATCATTCTTATCTATTTAATACGATGACAACAGCTCTCCATACCTGCAGTCCACCACAAGGACCACCCTCTCTAATCCCTGAAAAATGAAATCATCCTCAGTGACGAAGAGAGGGGGCTAAGCGCCCCCCATGGTCTCAGAGCATTGACTCTTCTAAGAGTCCTAAGAGTCCTGCTCACACTGATGGGGTGCAGCTGTGGGACCCTATTTTCAGAGATGATGTCCTCCACCCAACTCTCAAAAAGCTGAAAGGGTCTTCAGTAGAGATGGATTGTCGAGCTGGGCTATCAGACGGTCACCTCTGTAGCTGTAGTGTCATTTTTCCTATGGTCCAATGTGTAAATTAAACAAAAAAGTGCACGTTTGTTATGATGTCCAAGATGGGGACCAGGATGTGGACATAATAAAAAATTAGGGAACATGATAGGAGACATTTCTACAATACATATAATCATTCTTATCTATCTAATACGATGACAACAGCTCTCCATACCTGCAGTCCACCACAAGGACCACTCTCTCTAATCCCTGAAAAATGAAATCATCCTCAGTGACGAAGAGAGGGGGCTAAGCGCCCCCCATGGTCTCAAAACATTGACTCTTCTAAGAGTCCTAAGAGTCCTGCTCACACTGATGGGGTGCAGCTGTGGGACCCTATTTTCAGAGATGATGTCCTCCACCCAACTCTCAAAAAGCTGAAAGGGTCTTCAGTAGAGATGGATAGTCGAGCTGGGCTACCAGACGGTCACCTCTGTAGCTGTAGTGTCATTTTTCCTATGGTCCAATGTGTAAATTAAACAAAAAAGTGCACGTTTGTTATGATTTCCAAGATGGGGACCAGGATGTGGACATAATAAAAAAATAGGGAACATGATAGGAGACATTTCTACAATACATATAATCATTCTAATCTATCTAATACGATGACAACAGCTCTCCATACCTGCAGTCCACCACAAGGACCACCCTCTCTATTCCCTGAAAAGTGAAATCATCCTCAGTGACGAAGAGAGGGGGCTAAGCGCCCCCCATGGTCTCAAAACATTGACTCTTCTAAGAGTCCTAAGAGTCCTGCTCACACTGATGGGGTGCAGCTGTGGGACCCTATTTTCAGAGATGATGTTCTCCACCCAACTCTCAAAAAGCTGAAAGGGTCTTCAGTAGAGATGGATAGTCGAGCTGGGCTATCAGACGGTCACCTCTGTAGCTGTAGTGTCATTTTTCCTATGGTCCAATGTGTAAATTAAACAAAAAAGTGCACGTTTGTTATGATGTCCAAGATGGGGACCAGGATGTGGACATAATAAAAAATTAGGGAACATGATAGGAGACATTTCTACAATACATATAATCATTCTTATCTATTTAATACGATGACAACAGCTCTCCATACCTGCAGTCCACCACAAGGACCACCCTCTCTAATCCCTGAAAAATGAAATCATCCTCAGTGACGAAGAGAGGGGGCTAAGCGCCCCCCATGGTCTCAGAGCATTGACTCTTCTAAGAGTCCTAAGAGTCCTGCTCACACTGATGGGGTGCAGCTGTGGGACCCTATTTTCAGAGATGATGTCCTCCACCCAACTCTCAAAAAGCTGAAAGGGTCTTCAGTAGAGATGGATTGTCGAGCTGGGCTATCAGACGGTCACCTCTGTAGCTGTAGTGTCATTTTTCCTATGGTCCAATGTGTAAATTAAACAAAAAAGTGCACGTTTGTTATGATGTCCAAGATGGGGACCAGGATGTGGACATAATAAAAAATTAGGGAACATGATAGGAGACATTTCTACAATACATATAATCATTCTTATCTATCTAATACGATGATAACAGCTCTCCATACCTGCAGTCCACCACAAGGACCACCCTCCCTAATCCCTGAAAAATTAAATCATCCTCAGTGACGAAGAGAGGGGGCTAAGTGCCCCCAATGGTCTCAGAGCATTGACTCTTCTAAGAGTCCTAAGAGTCCTGCTCACACTGATGGGGTGCAGCTGTGGGACCCTATTTTCAGAGATGATGTCCTCCACCCAACTCTCAAAAAGCTGAAAGGGTCTTCAGTAGAGATGGATAGTCGAGCTGGGCTATCAGACGGTCACCTCTGTAGCTGTAGTGTCATTTTTCCTATGGTCCAATGTGTAAATTAAACAAAAAAGTGCACGTTTGTTATGATGTCCAAGATGGGGACCAGGATGTGGACATAATAAAAAATTAGGGAACATGATAGGAGACATTTCTACAATACATATAATCATTCTTATCTCTCTAATACGATGACAACAGCTCTCCATACCTGCAGTCCACCACAAGGACCACCCTCTCTAATCCCTGAAAAATGAAATCATCCTCAGTGACGAAGAGAGGGGGCTAAGCGCCCCCATGGTCTCAGAGCATTAACTCTTCTAAGAGTCCTAAGAGTCCTGCTCACACTGATGGGGTGCAGCTGTGGGACCCTATTTTCAGAGATGATGTCCTCCACCCAACTCTCAAAAAGCTGAAAGGGTCTTCAGTAGAGATGGATAGTCGAGCTGGGCTATCAGACGGTCACCTCTGTAGCTGTAGTGTCATTTTTCCTATGGTCCAATGTGTAAATTAAACAAAAAAGTGCACATTTGTTATGATGTCCAAGATGGGGACCAGGATGTGGACATAATAAAAAATTAGGGAACATGATAGGAGACATTTCTACAATACATATAATCATTCTTATCTATCTAATACGATGACAACAGCTCTACATACCTGCAGTCCACCACAAGGACCACCCTCTCTAATCCCTGAAAAATGAAATCATCCTCAGTGACGAAGAGAGGGGGCCAAGCGCCCCCCATGGTACCAGAGCATTGACTCTTCTAAGAGTCCTAAGAGTCCTGCTCACACTGATGGGGTGAAGCTGTGGGACCCTATTTTCAGAGATGATGTCCTCCACCCAACTCTCAAAAAGCTGAAAGGGTCTTCAGTAGAGATGGATAGTCGAGCTGGGCTATCAGACGGTCACCTCTGTAGCTGTAGTGTCATTTTTCCTATGGTCCAATGTGTAAATTAAACAAAAAAGTGCACGTTTGTTATGATGTCCAAGATGGGGACCAGGATGTGGACATAATAAAAAATTAGGGAACATGATAGGAGACATTTCTACAATACATATAATCATTCTTATCTATCTAATACGATGATAACAGCTCTCCATACCTGCAGTCCACCACAAGGACCACCCTCTCTAAACCCTGAAAAATGAAATCATCCTCAGTGACGAAGAGAGGGGGCTCAGTGCCCCCAATGGTCTCAGAGCATTGACTCTTCTAAGAGTCTTAAGAGTCCTGCTCACACTGATGGGGTGCAGCTGTGGGACCCTATTTTCAGAGATGATGTCCTCCACCCAACTCTCAAAATGCTGAAAGGGTCTTCAGTAGAGATGGATAGTCGAGCTGGGCTATCAGACGGTCACCTCTGTAGCTGTAGTGTCATTTTTCCTATGGTCCAATGTGTAAATTAAACAAAAAAGTGCACGTTTGTTATGATGTCCAAGATGGGGACCAGGATGTGGACATAATAAAAAATTAGGGAACATGATAGGAGACATTTCTACAATACATATAATCATTCTTATCTATCTAATACGATGACAACAGCTCTCCATACCTGCAGTCCACCACAAGGACCACCCTCTCTAATCCCTGAAAAATGAAATCATCCTCAGTGACGAAGAGAGGGGGCCAAGCGCCCCCCATGGTACCAGAGCATTGACTCTTCTAAGAGTCCTAAGAGTCCTGCTCACACTGATGGGGTGAAGCTGTGGGACCCTATTTTCAGAGATGATGTCCTCCACCCAACTCTCAAAAAGCTGAAAGGGTCTTCAGTAGAGATGGATAGTCGAGCTGGGCTATCAGACGGTCACCTCTGTAGCTGTAGTGTCATTTTTCCTATGGTCCAATGTGTAAATTAAACAAAAAAGTGCACGTTTGTTATGATGTTCAAGATGGGGACCAGGATGTGGACATAATAAAAAATTAGGGAACATGATAGGAGACATTTCTACAATACATATAATCATTCTTATCTATCTAATACGATCACAACAGCTCTCCATACCTGCAGTCCACCACAAGGACCACTCTCTCTAATCCCTGAAAAATGAAATCATCCTCAGTGACGAAGAGAGGGGGCTAAGCGCCCCCCATGGTCTCAGAGCATTGACTCTTCTAAGAGTCCTAAGATTCCTGCTCACACTGATGGGGTGCAGCTGTGGGACCCTATTTTCAGAGATGATGTCCTCCACCCAACTCTCAAAAAGCTGAAAGGGTCTTCAGTAGAGATGGATAGTCGAGCTGGGCTATCAGACGGTCACCTCTGTAGCTGTAGTGTCATTTTTCCTATTGTCCAATTTGTAAATTAAACAAAAAAGTGCACGTTTGTTATGATTTCCAAGATGGGAACCAGGATGTGGACATAATAAAAAAATAGGGAACATGATAGGAGACATTTCTACAATACATATAATCATTCTTATCTATCTAATACGATGACAACAGCTCTCCATACCTGCAGTCCACCACAAGGACCACCCTCTCTGTTCCCTGAAAAGTGAAATCATCCTCAGTGACGAGGAGAGGGGGCTAAGCGCCCCCCATGGTCTCAGAGCATTGACTCTTCTAAGAGTCCTAAGAGTCCTGCTCACACTGATGGGGTGCAGCTGTGGGACCCTATTTTCAGAGATGATGTTCTCCACCCAACTCTCAAAAAGCTGAAAGGGTCTTCAGTAGAGATGGATAGTCGAGCTGGGCTATCAGACGGTCACCTCTGTAGCTGTAGTGTCATTTTTCCTATGGTCCAATGTGTAAATTAAACAAAAAAGTGCACGTTTGTTATGATGTCCAAGATGGGGACCAGGATGTGGACATAATAAAAAATTAGGGAACATGATAGGAGACATTTCTACAATACATATAATCATTCTTATCTATCTAATACGATGACAACAGCTCTCCATACCTGCAGTCCACCACAAGGACCACCCTCTCTAATCCCTGAAAAATGAAATCATCCTCAGTGACGAAGAGAGGGGGCCAAGCGCCCCCCATGGTACCAGAGCATTGACTCTTCTAAGAGTCCTAAGAGTCCTGCTCACACTGATGGGGTGAAGCTGTGGGACCCTATTTTCAGAGATGATGTCCTCCACCCAACTCTCAAAAAGCTGAAAGGGTCTTCAGTAGAGATGGATAGTCGAGCTGGGCTATCAGACGGTCACCTCTGTAGCTGTAGTGTCATTTTTCCTATGGTCCAATGTGTAAATTAAACAAAAAAGTGCACGTTTGTTATGATGTTCAAGATGGGGACCAGGATGTGGACATAATAAAAAATTAGGGAACATGATAGGAGACATTTCTACAATACATATAATCATTCTTATCTATCTAATACGATCACAACAGCTCTCCATACCTGCAGTCCACCACAAGGACCACTCTCTCTAATCCCTGAAAAATGAAATCATCCTCAGTGACGAAGAGAGGGGGCTAAGCGCCCCCCATGGTCTCAGAGCATTGACTCTTCTAAGAGTCCTAAGATTCCTGCTCACACTGATGGGGTGCAGCTGTGGGACCCTATTTTCAGAGATGATGTCCTCCACCCAACTCTCAAAAAGCTGAAAGGGTCTTCAGTAGAGATGGATAGTCGAGCTGGGCTATCAGACGGTCACCTCTGTAGCTGTAGTGTCATTTTTCCTATTGTCCAATTTGTAAATTAAACAAAAAAGTGCACGTTTGTTATGATTTCCAAGATGGGAACCAGGATGTGGACATAATAAAAAAATAGGGAACATGATAGGAGACATTTCTACAATACATATAATCATTCTTATCTATCTAATACGATGACAACAGCTCTCCATACCTGCAGTCCACCACAAGGACCACCCTCTCTGTTCCCTGAAAAGTGAAATCATCCTCAGTGACGAGGAGAGGGGGCTAAGCGCCCCCCATGGTCTCAGAGCATTGACTCTTCTAAGAGTCCTAAGAGTCCTGCTCACACTGATGGGGTGCAGCTGTGGGACCCTATTTTCAGAGATGATGTTCTCCACCCAACTCTCAAAAAGCTGAAAGGGTCTTCAGTAGAGATGGATAGTCGAGCTGGGCTATCAGACGGTCACCTCTGTAGCTGTAGTGTCATTTTTCCTATGGTCCAATGTGTAAATTAAACAAAAAAGTGCACGTTTGTTATGATGTCAAAGATGGGGACCAGGATGTGGACATAATAAAAAATTAGGGAACATGATAGGAGACATTTCTACAATACATATAATCATTCTTATCTATTTAATACGATGACAACAGCTCTCCATACCTGCAGTCCACCACAAGGACCACCCTCTCTAATCCCTGAAAAATGAAATCATCCTCAGTGACGAAGAGAGGGGGCTAAGCGCCCCCCATGGTCTCAGAGCATTGACTCTTCTAAGAGTCCTAAGAGTCCTGCTCACACTGATGGGGTGCAGCTGTGGGACCCTATTTTCAGAGATGATGTCCTCCACCCAACTCTCAAAAAGCTGAAAGGGTCTTCAGTAGAGATGGATAGTCGAGCTGGGCTATCAGACGGTCACCTCTGTAGCTGTAGTGTCATTTTTCCTATTGTCCAATTTGTAAATTAAACAAAAAAGTGCACGTTTGTTATGATTTCCAAGATGGGAACCAGGATGTGGACATAATAAAAAAATAGGGAACATGATAGGAGACATTTCTACAATACATATAATCATTCTTATCTATCTAATACGATGACAACAGCTCTCCATACCTGCAGTCCACCACAAGGACCACCCTCTCTGTTCCCTGAAAAGTGAAATCATCCTCAGTGACGAGGAGAGGGGGCTAAGCGCCCCCCATGGTCTCAGAGCATTGACTCTTCTAAGAGTCCTAAGAGTCCTGCTCACACTGATGGGGTGCAGCTGTGGGACCCTATTTTCAGAGATGATGTTCTCCACCCAACTCTCAAAAAGCTGAAAGGGTCTTCAGTAGAGATGGATAGTCGAGCTGGGCTATCAGACGGTCACCTCTGTAGCTGTAGTGTCATTTTTCCTATGGTCCAATGTGTAAATTAAACAAAAAAGTGCACGTTTGTTATGATGTCAAAGATGGGGACCAGGATGTGGACATAATAAAAAATTAGGGAACATGATAGGAGACATTTCTACAATACATATAATCATTCTTATCTATTTAATACGATGACAACAGCTCTCCATACCTGCAGTCCACCACAAGGACCACCCTCTCTAATCCCTGAAAAATGAAATCATCCTCAGTGACGAAGAGAGGGGGCTAAGCGCCCCCCATGGTCTCAGAGCATTGACTCTTCTAAGAGTCCTAAGAGTCCTGCTCACACTGATGGGGTGCAGCTGTGGGACCCTATTTTCAGAGATGATGTCCTCCACCCAACTCTCAAAAAGCTGAAAGGGTCTTCAGTAGAGATGGATAGTCGAGCTGGGCTATCAGACGGTCACCTCTGTAGCTGTAGTGTCATTTTTCCTATGGTCCAATGTGTAAATTAAACAAAAAAGTTCACGTTTGTTATGATGTCCAAGATGGGGACCAGGATGTGGACATAATAAAAAATTAGGGAACATGATAGGAGACATTTCTACAATACATATAATCATTCTTATCTATCTAATACGATGATAACAGCTCTCCATATCTGCAGTCCACCACAAGGACCACCCTCTCTAATCCCTGAAAAATGAAATCATCCTCAGTGATGAAGAGAGGGGGCTAAGTGCCCCCAATGGTCTCAGAGCATTGACTCTTCTAAGAGTCCTAAGAGTCCTGCTCACACTGATGGGGTGCAGCTGTGGGAACCTATTTTCAGAGATGATGTCCTCCACCCAACTCTCAAAAAGCTGAAAGGGTCTTCAGTAGAGATGGATAGTCGAGCTGGGCTATCAGACGGTCACCTCTGTAGCTGTAGTGTCATTTTTCCTATGGTCCAATGTGTAAATTAAACAAAAAAGTGCACGTTTGTTATGATGTCCAAGATGGGGACCAGGATGTGGACATAATAAAAAATTAGGGAACATATTAGGAGACATTTCTACAATACATATAATCATTCTTATCTATCTAATACGATGACAACAGCTCTCCATACCTGCAGTCCACCACAAGGACCACCCTCTCTAATCCCTGAAAAATGAAATCATCCTCAGTGACGAAGAGAGGGGGCTAAGCGCCACCCATGGTTTTAGAGCATTGACTCTTCTAAGAGTCCTAAGAGTCCTGCTTACACTGATGGGGTGCAGCTGTGGGACCCTATTTTAAGAGATGATGTCCTCCACCCAACTCTCAAAAAGCTGAAAGGGTCTTCAGTAGAGATGGATAGTCGAGCTGGGCTATCAGACGGTCACCTCTGTAGCTGTAGTGTCATTTTTCCTATGGTCCAATGTGTAAATTAAACAAAAAAGTGCACGTTTGTTATGATGTCCAAGATGGGGACCAGGATGTGGACATAATAAAAAATTAGGGAACATGATAGGAGACATTTCTACAATACATATAATCATTCTTATCTATCTAATACGATGACAACAGCTCTCCATACCTGCAGTCCACCACAAGGACCACCCTCTCTAATCCCTGAAAAATGAAATCATCCTCAGTGACGAAGAGAGGGGGCCAAGCGCCCCCCATGGTACCAGAGCATTGACTCTTCTAAGAGTCCTAAGAGTCCTGCTCACACTGATGGGGTGAAGCTGTGGGACCCTATTTTCAGAGATGATGTCCTCCACCCAACTCTCAAAAAGCAGAAAGGGTCTTCAGTAGAGATGGATAGTCGAGCTGGGCTATCAGACGGTCACCTCTGTAGCTGTAGTGTCATTTTTCCTATGGTCCAATGTGTAAATTAAACAAAAAAGTGCACGTTTGTTATGATGTCCAAGATGGGGACCAGGATGTGGACATAATAAGAAATTAGGGAACATGATAGGAGACATTTCTACAATACATATAATCATTCTTATCTATCTAATACGATGACAACAGCTCTCCATACCTGCAGTCCACCACAAGGACCACCCTCTCTAATCCCTGAAAAATGAAATCATCCTCAGGGACGAAGAGAGGGGGCTAAGCGCCCCCCATGGTTTTAGAGCATTGACTCTTCTAAGAGTCCTAAGAGTCCTGCTTACACTGATGGGGTGCAGCTGTGGGACCCTATTTTCAGAGATGATGTCCTCCACCCAACTCTCAAAAAGCTGAAAGGGTCTTCAGTAGAGATGGATAGTCGAGCTGGGCTATCAGACGGTCACCTCTGTAGCTGTAGTGTCATTTTTCCTATGGTCCAATGTGTAAATTAAACAAAAAAGTGCACGTTTGTTATGATGTTCAAGATGGGGACCAGGATGTGGACATAATAAAAAATTAGGGAACATGATAGGAGACATTTCTACAATACATATAATCATTCTTATCTATCTAATACGATGACAACAGCTCTCCATACCTGCAGTCCACCACAAGGACCACTCTCTCTAATCCCTGAAAAATGAAATCATCCTCAGTGACGAAGAGAGGGGGCTAAGCGCCCCCCATGGTCTCAGAGCATTGACTCTTCTAAGAGTCCTAAGATTCCTGCTCACACTGATGGGGTGCAGCTGTGGGACCCTATTTTCAGAGATGATGTCCTCCACCCAACTCTCAAAAAGCTGAAAGGGTCTTCAGTAGAGATGGATAGTCGAGCTGGGCTATCAGACGGTCACCTCTGTAGCTGTAGTGTCATTTTTCCTATGGTCCAATGTGTAAATTAAACAAAAAAGTGCACGTTTGTTATGATTTCCAAGATGGGGACCAGGATGTGGACATAATAAAAAAATAGGGAACATGATAGGAGACATTTCTACAATACATATAATCATTCTTATCTATCTAATACGATGACAACAGCTCTCCATACCTGCAGTCCACCACAAGGACCACCCTCTCTATTCCCTGAAAAGTGAAATCATCCTCAGTGACGAAGAGAGGGGGCTAAGCGCCCCCCATGGTCTCAGAGCATTGACTCTTCTAAGAGTCCTAAGAGTCCTGCTCACAGTGATGGGGTGCAGCTGTGGGACCCTATTTTCAGAGATGATGTTCTCCACCCAACTCTCAAAAAGCTGAAAGGGTCTTCAGTAGAGATGGATAGTCGAGCTGGGCTATCAGACGGTCACCTCTGTAGCTGTAGTGTCATTTTTCCTATGGTCCAATGTGTAAATTAAACAAAAAAGTGCACGTTTGTTATGATGTCCAAGATGGGGACCAGGATGTGGACATAATAAAAAATTAGGGAACATGATAGGAGACATTTCTACAATACATATAATCATTCTTATCTATCTAATACGATGATAACAGCTCTCCATATCTGCAGTCCACCACAAGGACCACCCTCTCTAATCCCTGAAAAATGAAATCATCCTCAGTGATGAAGAGAGGGGGCTAAGTGCCCCCAATGGTCTCAGAGCATTGACTCTTCTAAGAGTCCTAAGAGTCCTGCTCACACTGATGGGGTGCAGCTGTGGGACCCTATTTTCAGAGATGATGTCCTCCACCCAACTCTCAAAAAGCTGAAAGGGTCTTCAGTAGAGATGGATAGTCGAGCTGGGCTATCAGACGGTCACCTCTGTAGCTGTAGTGTCATTTTTCCTATGGTCCAATGTGTAAATTAAACAAAAAAGTGCACGTTTGTTATGATGTCCAAGATGGGGACCAGGATGTGGACATAATAAAAAATTAGGGAACATGATAGGAGACATTTCTACAATACATATAATCATTCTTATCTATCTAATACGATGACAACAGCTCTCCATACCTGCAGTCCACCACAAGGACCACCCTCTCTAATCCCTGAAAAATGAAATCATCCTCAGTGACGAAGAGAGGGGGCTAAGCGCCCCCATGGTCTCAGAGCATTAACTCTTCTAAGAGTCCTAAGAGTCCTGCTCACACTGATGGGGTGCAGCTGTGGGACCCTATTTTCAGAGATGATGTCCTCCACCCAACTCTCAAAAAGCTGAAAGGGTCTTCAGTAGAGATGGATAGTCGAGCTGGGCTATCAGACGGTCACCTCTGTAGCTGTAGTGTCATTTTTCCTATGGTCCAATGTGTAAATTAAACAAAAAAGTGCACGTTTGTTATGATGTCCAAGATGGGGACCAGGATGTGGACATAATAAAAAATTAGGGAACATGATAGGAGACATTTCTACAATACATATAATCATTCTTATCTATCTAATACGATGACAACAGCTCTCCATACCTGCAGTCCACCACAAGGACCACCCTCTCTAATCCCTGAAAAATGAAATCATCCTCAGTGACGAAGAGAGGGGGCCAAGCGCCCCCCATGGTACCAGAGCATTGACTCTTCTAAGAGTCCTAAGAGTCCTGCTCACACTGATGGGGTGAAGCTGTGGGACCCTATTTTCAGAGATGATGTCCTCCACCCAACTCTCAAAAAGCTGAAAGGGTCTTCAGTAGAGATGGATAGTCGAGCTGGGCTATCAGACGGTCACCTCTGTAGCTGTAGTGTCATTTTTCCTATGGTCCAATGTGTAAATTAAACAAAAAAGTGCACGTTTGTTATGATGTCCAAGATGGGGACCAGGATGTGGACATAATAAAAAATTAGGGAACATGATAGGAGACATTTCTACAATACATATAATCATTCTTATCTATCTAATACGATGACAACAGCTCTCCATACCTGCAGTCCACCACAAGGACCACCCTCTCTAATCCCTGAAAAATGAAATCATCCTCAGTGACGAAGAGAGGGGGCCAAGCGCCCCCCATGGTACCAGAGCATTGACTCTTCTAAGAGTCCTAAGAGTCCTGCTCACACTGATGGGGTGAAGCTGTGGGACCCTATTTTCAGAGATGATGTCCTCCACCCAACTCTCAAAAAGCTGAAAGGGTCTTCAGTAGAGATGGATAGTCGAGCTGGGCTATCAGACGGTCACCTCTGTAGCTGTAGTGTCATTTTTCCTATGGTCCAATGTGTAAATTAAACAAAAAAGTGCACGTTTGTTATGATGTCCAAGATGGGGACCAGGATGTGGACATAATAAGAAATTAGGGAACATGATAGGAGACATTTCTACAATACATATAATCATTCTTATCTATCTAATACGATGACAACAGCTCTCCATACCTGCAGTCCACCACAAGGACCACCCTCTCTAATCCCTGAAAAATGAAATCATCCTCAGGGACGAAGAGAGGGGGCTAAGCGCCCCCATGGTTTTAGAGCACTGACTCTTCTAAGAGTCCTAAGAGTCCTGCTTACACTGATGGGGTGCAGCTGTGGGACCCTATTTTCAGAGATGATGTCCTCCACCCAACTCTCAAAAAGCTGAAAGGGTCTTCAGTAGAGATGGATAGTCGAGCTGGGCTATCAGACGGTCACCTCTGTAGCTGTAGTGTCATTTTTCCTATGGTCCAATGTGTAAATTAAACAAAAAAGTGCACGTTTGTTATGATGTCCAAGATGGGGACCAGGATGTGGACATAATAAAAAATTAGGGAACATGATAGGAGACATTTCTACAATACATATAATCATTCTTATCTATTTAATACGATGACAACAGCTCTCCATACCTGCAGTCCACCACACGGACCACCCTCTCTAATCCCTGAAAAATGAAATCATCCTCAGTGACGAAGAGAGGGGGCTAAGCTCCCCCCATGGTCTCAGAGCATTGACTCTTCTAAGAGTCCTAAGAGTCCTGCTCACACTGATGGGGTGCAGCTGTGGGACCCTATTTTCAGAGATGATGTCCTCCACCCAACTCTCAAAAAGCTGAAAGGGTCTTCAGTAGAGATGGATAGTCGAGCTGGGCTATCAGACGGTCACCTCTGTAGCTGTAGTGTCATTTTTCCTATGGTCCAATGTGTAAATTAAACAAAAAAGTGCACGTTTGTTATGATGTCCAAGATGGGGACCAGGATGTGGACATAATAAAAAATTAGGGAACATGATAGGAGACATTTCTACAATACATATAATCATTCTTATCTATCTAATACGATGACAACAGCTCTCCATACCGTATTTCATGGTCAATCCAGGTTTGTCAGTGATGGCACTGACATAATGTATGGCGTCTTTTTCGGGCGTTATCCTTTGCCTTTTCATTGTGAAAATCCAGTTGCCTATATCAAAGCAAATTCTACTACTTGTAAAGTATGCAGAAAATGAAATGTAGAACATATAACATCAACTGCTTAGGAACGCATCATAGGTTAGTACTTAAAAGGATATTGTCATGTTCTAGTCATAATGCAAGCTGGACATTTTTCATGTTACCCTGTAATCGCCGGCCTGTTCTAATGCTCACAAGCAAAGATATATGCTCAGCTGCTAAGGCTTCCCTCTGCCTTCTGAATGAAAATTGAATATGCCTGGCTCACTGTGTATATAGCAGGTGCTCAGAAAAAATAAGAGTCAATTCAAAAGAAATAGCTCTGGTACACTATAGTGATTAATAACGTAAGAAAAGAACTCTTGGAATGCTGAAAATTCTTTATTTGTGCAAAAGGATAATTCATCCAACGTTTCGACCTTGTTTTTAGGTCTTTATCAAGGATAAAGTTATCTAAGATCATAAAGGGTTACAAAACCATATAAACACGTAATTAGTACATAGTACAACATAACAGTACAATATATTGCTACTTGAGAGTACAATGGGTCAAATGACCATGAGGCACATACAAAAAATTTTTCCAAAGCCATAGTGAAAACATTTGTACTGAGGAAAGAAAATTTCCACATGACCTATCTGGAGAAACATTCTGGATCAAACAACCAAAAATAGTCAAGCAGGTAAATACACACCTATATGGATAACAGGATGATATGTGTTCAATTGTATAGCGTCATTGCCATTAAGGTACAAATGGAAACGATTATCTCGGGATTGCAAGATAACCAAACAAAACTTTTAGTGGATTTCTACTTATTTAATTAAATATCATCTCCACCAAACAGGACAAGCTCTCTTGGAGAACAAGCAAAGAGCCTACCACTAAACCAACACAGAGAAGTTGGAAACTGACTCTACATTAATTCACATAATCCTAGTGACTGCGCACACAACATGGCCAAACAAAAGCAAAAGACATTACCTGGCCTATCAATCCAATGTAAACTCATAGGTAACACAGTACATTGGACTAGGCAATTGCATGCAGCCATACAAAGCCCATGGGCCTTGCCCCAGAGTCAAACCCACAACCTCTCGTAGCCCAAGCAAAGAGCCTACCAATACACCAACACAGAGAAGTGGAAAACAGATTCTACATTAATTCACATAATCCTAGTGACTGCGCACACAACATGGCCAAACAAAAGCAAAAGACGGTACCTGGCCTATCAATCCAATGGAAACTCATAGGCAACGCAATCAATTGGACTAGGCAATTACATGCAGCCATACAAAGTCCATGGGCCTTGTCTCAGAGTCAAACCCACAACCTCTCTCAGCCCAAGCAAAGAGCCTACCACTACACCAACACAGAGAAGAGCGAAACTGACTCAACATAAATTCACATAATCCTAGTGACTGCGCACACAACATGGCCAAACAAAAGCAAAAGACAGTCCCTGGCCTATCAATCCAATGGAAACTCATAGACAACATAGTCCATTGGACTAGGCAATTACATGCAGCCATACAAAGTCCATGGGCCTTGCCTCAGAGTCAAACCCACAACCTCTGGCAGAACAAGCAAAGAGCTTACAACTACACCAACACAAAAAAGTAGGAAGCTGCGTCTACATTAATTCACATATTCCTAGTGACTGCGCACACAACATGGCCAAACAAAAGCAAAAGACATTACCTGGCCTATCAAACCAGTGGAAACTCATAGGCAACACAGTCCATTGGACAAGACAATTACATGCAGCCATACAAAGTCCATGGGCCTTGCCTCAGAATCAAACCCACAACCTCTGGCAGAACAAGCAAAGAGCTTACAACTACACCAACACAAAAAAGTAGGAAGCTGCGTCTACATTAGTTCACATAATCCTAGTGACTGTGCACACAACATGGCCAAACAAATGCAAAAGACATTATCTGGCCTATCAATCCAATGGAAACTCATAGGCAACACAGTCCATTAGACTAGGCAAATACATGCAGCCATACAAAGTTCATGGGCCTTGCCTCAGAGTCGAACCCACAACCTCTTGGAGAACAAGCAAAGAGCCTACCACTAAACCAACACAGAGAAGTAGGTGAATGACTCTACATTAATTCACATAATCCTAGTGACTGCGCACACAACATGGCCAAACAAAAGCAAAAGACAGTATCTGGCCTATCAATCCAATTGAAGCTCAT
Organism: Anomaloglossus baeobatrachus; assembly: GCF_048569485.1. NCBI lineage: Eukaryota > Metazoa > Chordata > Amphibia > Anura > Aromobatidae > Anomaloglossus > Anomaloglossus baeobatrachus. The sequence goes on from NW_027444146.1 coordinate 842,031, forward strand.
AAGCAACATAGTCCATTGGACTAGGCAATAACATGCAGCCATACAATGTCCATGGGCCTTGCCTCAAAGTCGAACTCACAACCTCTCGCAGTTTAAGCAAAGAGCCTACTACTACACCAACACAGAGAAATGTGAACCTGACTCTACATTAATTCACATAAACCTAGTGACTGCGCACACAACATGGCCAAACGAAAGCAAAAGTCAATACCTGGCCTATCAATCCAATGGAAACTCATAGGCAACACAGTCCATTATACTAGGCAATTACATGCAGCCATAAAAAGTCCAAGGGCCTTTCCTCAGAGTCAAATCCACAACCTCTCGCAGCTCAAGCAAAGAGCCTACCACTACACCAACACAGAGAAATGTGAAACTGACTCTATATTAATTCACATAATCCTAGTGACTGCGCACACAACATGGCCAAACGAAAGCAAAAGTCAATACCGGGCCTATCAATCCAATGGAAACTCATAGGCAACACAGTCCTTTGGACTAGGCAATTAGATGCAGCCATACAAAGTCCATGAGCCTTGCATTTGAGTCGAACTCACAACCTCTCCCAGCCCAAGCAAAGAGCCTACCACTACACCAACACAGAGAAGTGGGAAACTGACTCAACATTAATTCACATAATCCTAGTGACTGCGCACAAAACATGGCCAAACAAAAGCAAAAGAAGGCACCTGGCCTATCAATCCAGTGGAATCTCATAGGTAACACAGTCCATTGGACTATGCAATTACATGCAGCCATAAAAAGTCCATGGGCCTTGCCTCAGAGTCGAACTCACAACCTCTCGCAGCCCAAGAAAAAAGCCTACCACTACAGCAACACGGAGAAGTGTGAAACCGACTCTACATTAACTCACATAATCCTAGTGACTGCGCACACAACATGGCCAAACAAAAGCTAAAGACAGTACCTGGCCTATCAATCCAATGGAAACTCAGAGGCAACCCCATCCATTGGACTAGGCAATTACATGCAGCCATACAGAGTCCATGGGCCTTGCCTCAGAGTCTATACCACAACCTCTGGCAGAACAAGCAAAGAGCCTACAACCACACCAACACAAAGAAGTAGGAAGCTGCATCTACATTAATTCACATAATCCTAGTGACTGCGCACACAACATGGCCAAACAGAAGCAAAAGACATTACCTGGCCTATCAAGCCAATGGAAACTCATAGGCAACACAGTCCATTGAACTAGGCAATTACATGCAGCCATACAAAGTCCATGGGCCTTGCCTCAGAGTGAAACCGACAACTTCTCGCAGCCAAGCAAAGCGCCTTCCACTACACCAACACAGAGAAGTGGGAAACTGATTCTACATTAATTCACATAATCCTACCGACTTCGCACCTAACATAACCAAACAAAAGATAATACCTGGCCTATCAGTCCAATGAAAACTCATAGGCAACACAGTCCATTGGACTAGGCAATTACATGCAGCCATACAAAGTCTATGGGCTTTGCCTCAGAGTCAAACCCACATTTTCTCGCAGCCCAAGAAAAGAGCCTACCACTACACCAACACAGAGAAGTTGAAAACTGAGTTTACATTAGTTCACATAATCCTAGTGACTGCGCACACAACATGGCCAAACAAAAGCAAAAGGTAGTACCTGGCCTATCAATCCAATAGGAACTCATAGGTAACACAGTCAACTGAAATAGGCAATTACATGCATCCATACAAACTCCATGGGCCTTGCCTCAAAGTCGAACCAACAACCTTTCGCAGCTTAAGCAAAAAGACTACCACTACACCAACACAGAGAAGTAGGTAAAGGACTCTACATTAATTCACATAATCCTAGAGACTGCGCACACAACATGGCCAAACAAATGCAAAAGACATTATCTGGCCTATCAATCCAATGAAATCATAGGCAACATAGTCCATTAGACTAAGTAAATATATGCAGCCATACAAAGTTAATGGGCCTTGCCTCAGAGTCGAACCCACAACCTCTTGGAGAACAAGCAAAGAGCCTACCACTAAACCAACACAGAGAAGTTGGAAACAAACTCTACATTAATTCACAGAATCCTAGTGACTGCGCACACAACATGGCAAAACAAAAGCAAAAGACAGCACCTTGCCTATCAATCCAATGGAAACTCAAAGCTAACACAGTACATTGGACTAGGCAATTACATGCAGCCATACAAAGCCCATTGGCCTTGCCCCAGAGTCGAACCCACACCCTCTCGTAGCCCAAGCAAAGAGCCTACTAATACACCAACACAGAGAAGTGGAAAACCAATTCTTCATTAATTCACATAATCCTAGTGACTGCGCACATAACATGGCCAAACAAAAGCAAAAGACAGTACCTGGCCTATCAAACCAATGGAAACTCATAGGCAACACAGTCCATTGGACTAGACAATTACATGGAGACATACAAAGTCCATGGGCCTTGCATTAGAGTCGAACCCACAACCTCTCGCAGCCCAAGCAAAGAGCCTACCACTACACCAACACAGAGAAGTGGGAAACTGTTTCTACATTAATTCAAATAATCCTACCGACTGCGCACACAACATGGCCAAACAAAAGACAATACCTGGCCTATCAATTCAAAGGAAACTCATAGGCAACACAGTCCATTGGACTTGGCAATTACATGCAGCCATACAAAGTCCATGGGCTTTGCCTCAGAGTCAAACCCACAATTTCTCGCAGCCCAAGGAAATAGCCTACGATTACACCAACACAGAGAAGTTGGAAACTGAGTTTACATTAGTTCACATAATCCTAGTGACTGCGCACACAACATGGCCAAACAAAAGACAATACCTGGCCTATCAATTCAATGGAAACTCATAGGCAACACAGTCAATTGAACTAGGCAATTACATGCTGCCATACAAACTCCATGGGCTTTGCCTCAGAGTCGAACCCACAACCTCTCGCAGTTTAAACAAAGAGACTACCACTACACCAACACAGAGAAGAAGGTGAATGACACTACATTAATTCACATAATCCTAGTGACTGCGCACATAACATGGCCAAACAAAAGCAAAAGACAGTACCTGGCCTATCAATCAAATTGAAACTCATAAGCAACAAAGAGACTACAACTACACCAACACAGAGAAGTAGGTGAATGACTCTACATTAATTCACATAATCCTAGTGACTGCGAACACAACATGGCCAAACAAAAGCAAAAGACAGTACCTTGCCTATCAATCCAATTGAAACTCATAGGCAACATAGTCCATTGGATTAGGCAATAACATGCAGCCATACAAAGTCCATGGGCCATGCCTCAAAGTCTAACTCACAACCTCTCGCAGCTCAAGCAAAGAGCCTACCACTACACCAACACAGAGAAATGTGAACCTCACTCTACATTAATTCACATAATCCTAGTAATGTACTGTGTTACCTATGAGTTTAAATTGGATTGATAGGCCAGGTAATGTCTTTTGCTTTTGTTTGGCCATGTTGTGTGCGCAGTCACTAGGATTATGTGAATTAATGTAGAGTCGGTTTCCAACTTCTCTGTGTTGGATTAGTGGTAGGCTTTTTGCTTGTTCTCCAAGAGGATGTGGGTTCGACTCTGAGGCAAGGCCCATGAAGTTTATATGGCTGCATGTATTTGCCTAGTCTAATGGACTGTGTTGCCTATGAGTTTCCATTGGATTGATAGGCCAGGTATTGTCTTTTGTTTGGCCATGTTGTGTGCGCAGTCGGTAGGATTATGTGAATTAATGTAGAATCAGTTTCCCACTTCTCTGTGTTGGTGTAGTGGTAGGCTCTTTGCTTGGCTGCGAGAAGTTGTGGGTTTGACTTTTAGGCAAAGCCCATGGACTTTGTATGGCTGCATGTAATTGCCTAGTCCAATGGACTGTGTTGCCTATGAGTTTCCATTGAATTGATAGGCCAGGTATTGTCTTTTGTTTGGCCGTGTTGTGTGCGCAGTCGGTAGGATTATGTGAATTAATGTAGAATCAGTTTCCCACTTCTCTGTGTTGGTTTAGGGGTAGGCTCTTTGCTTAAGCTGCGAGAGGTTGTGGGTTCGACTCTGAGGCAAGGCCCATGGAGTTTGTATGGCTGCATGTAATTGCGTAGTTCAATTGACTGTGTTGCCTATGAGTTCCCATTGGATTGATAGGCCAGGTACTGCCTTTTGCTTATGTTTGGCCATGTTGTGTTCGCAGTCACTAGGATTATGTGAATTAATGTAGAGTCAGGTTTACATTTCTCTGTGTTGGTGTAGTGGTAGGCTCTTTGCTTGAGCTGCGAGAGGTTGTGAGTTAGACTTTGAGGCAAGGCCCATGGACTTTGTATGGCTGCATGTTATTGCCTAGTCCAATGGACTATGTTGCCTATGAGTTTCAATTGGATTGATAGGCCAGGTACTGTCTTTTGCTTTTGTTTGGCCATGTTGTGTTCGCAGTCACTAGGATTATGTGAATTAATGTAGAGTCATTCACCTACTTCTCTGTGTTGGTGTAGTTGTAGTCTCTTTGCTTAAGCTGTGAGAGGTTGTGGGTTCGACTCTGAGGCAAAGCACATGGAGTTTGTATGGCAGCATGTAATTGCCTAGTTCAATTGACTGTGTTGCCTATGAGTTTCCATTGAATTGATAGTCCAGGTATTGTCTTTTGTTTGGCCATGTTGTGTGCGCAGTCACTAGGATTATGTGAACTAATGTAAACTCAGTTTCCAACTTCTCTGTGTTGGTGTAATCGTAGGCTATTAACTTGGGCTGCGAGAAATTGTGGGTTTGACTCTGAGGCAAAGCCCATGGACTTTGTATGGCTGCATGTAATTGCCAAGTCCAATGGACTGTGTTGCCTATGAGTTTCCTTTGAATTGATAGGCCAGGTATTGTCTTTTGTTTGGCCATGTTGTGTGCGCAGTCAGTAGGATTATTTGAATTAATGTAAAATCAGTTTCCCACTTCTCTGTGTTGGTGTAGTGGTAGGCTCTTTGCTTGGGCTGCGAGAGGTTGTGGGTTCGACTCTAATGCAAGGCCCATGGACTTTGTATGGCTGCATGTAATTGCCTAGTCCAATGTACTGTGTTAGCTTTGAGTTTCCATTGGATTGATAGGCCAGGTACTGTCTTTTGCTTTTGTTTGGCCATGTTGTGTGCGCAGTCACTAGGATTCTGTGAATTAATGTAGAGTCTGTTTCCAACTTCTCTGTGTTGGTTTAGTGGTAGGCTCTTTGCTTGTTCTCCAAGAGGTTGTGGGTTCGACTCTGAGGCAAGGCCCATTAACTTTGTATGACTTTGCTTAGTCTAATGGACTATGTTGCCTATGATTTCATTGGATTGATAGGCCAGATAATATCTTTTGCATTTGTTTGGCCATGTTGTGTGCGCAGTCACTAGGATTATGTGAATTAATGTAGAGTCATTTACCTACTTCTCTGTGTTGGTGTAGTGGTAGTCTCTTTGCTTAAGCTGCGAAAGGTTGTTGGGTCGACTTTGAGGCAAGGCCCATGGAGTTTGTATGGCTGCATGTAATTGCCTATTTTAGTTGACTGTGTTACCTATGAGTTCCTATTGGATTGATAAGCCAGGTACTACCTTTTGCTTTTGTTTGGCCATGTTGTGTGCGCAGTCACTAGGATTATGTGAACTAATGTAAACTCAGTTTTCAACTTCTCTGTGTTGGTGTAGTGGTAGGCTCTTTGCTTGGGCTGCGAGAAAATGTGGGTTTGACTCTGAGGCAAAGCCCATAGACTTTGTATGGCTGCATGTAATTGCCTAGTCCAATGTACTGTGTTGCCTATGAGTTTTCATTGGACTGATAGGCCAGGTAATGTCTTTTGTTTGGTTATGTTGTGTGCGAAGTCGGTAGGATTATGTGAATTAATGTAGAATCAGTTTCCCACTTCTCTGTGTTGGTGTAGTGGAAGGCGCTTTGCTTGGCTGCGAGAGGTTGTGGGTTTGACTCTGAGGCAAGGCCCATGGACTTTGTATGGCTGCATGTAATTGCCTAGTTCAATGGACTGTGTTGCCTATGAGTTTCCATTGGCTTGATAGGCCAGGTAATGTCTTTTGCTTCTGTTTGGCCATGTTGTGTGCGCAGTCACTAGGATTATGTGAATTAATGTAGATGCAGCTTCCTACTTCTTTGTGTTGGTGTGGTTGTAGGCTCTTTGTTTGTTCTGCCAAAGGTTGTGGGATAGACTCTGAGGCAAGGCCCATGGACTCTGTATGGCTGCATGTAATTGCCTAGTCCAATGGATGGGGTTGCCTCTGAGTTTCCATTGGATTGATAGGCCAGGTACTGTCTTTTGCTTTCGTTTGGCCATGTTGTGTGCGCAGTCACTAGGATTATGTGAATTAATGTAGAATCTGTTTTCCACTTCTCTGTGTTGGTGTATTGGTAGGATCTTTGCTTGGGCTGCGAGAAGTTGTGGGTTTGACTCTGAGGCAAGGCCCATGGACTTTTTATGGCTGCATGTAATTGCCTAGTCCAATGGACTGTGTTGCCTATGAGTTTCCATTGGATTGATAGGCCAGGTATGGACTTTTGCTTTCGTTTGGCCATGTTGTGTGCGCAGTCACTAGGATTATGTGAATTAATGTAGAGGCAGGATCACATTTCTCTGTGTTGGTGTAGTGGTAAGCTCTTTGCTTGAGCTGCGAGAGGTTGTGAGTTCGACTTTGAGGCAAGGCCCATGGACTTTGTATGGCTGCATGTTATTGCCTAGTCCAATGGACTGTGTTGCCTATGAGTTTCCATTGGATTGATAAGCCAGGTACTGTCTTTTGCTTTTGTTTAGCCATGTTGTGTGCGCAGTCGGTAGGATTATGTGAATTAATGTAGAATCAGTTTCCCACTTCTCTGTATTGGTGTAGTGGTAGGCTCTTTGCTTGGCTGCGAGAGGTGGTGGGTTTGACTCTGCGGCATGGCCCATGGACTTTGTATGGCTGCATGTAATCGCCTAGTTCAATGGACTGTGTTGCCTATGAGTTTCCATTGGCCTGATAGGCCAGGTAATGTCTTTTGCTTTTGTTTGGCCATGTTGTGTGCGCATTCACTAGGATTATGTGAATTAATGTAGACGCAGCTTCCTACTTCTTTGTGTTGGTTTAGTTGTAGGCTCTTTGCTTGTTCTGCCAGAGGTTGTGGGTTTGACTCTGAGGCAAGGCCCATGGACTTAATGAGGCTGCATGTAATTGCCTATTCCAATGGACTATGTTGTCTATGAGTTTCCATTGGATTGATAGGCAAGGGACTGTCTTTAGCTTTTGTTTGGCCATGTTGTGTGCGCAGTCACTAGGATTATGTGAATTTATGTTGAGTCAGTTTCGCACTTCTCTGTGTTGGTGTAGTGGTAGGCTCTTTGCTTGGGCTGTGAGAGGTTGTGGGTTTGACTCTGAGGCAAGGCCCATGGACTTTGTATGGCTGCATGTAATTGCCTAGTCCAATGGATTGATAGGCCAGGTACTGTCTTTTGTTTTCGTTTGGCCATGTTTTGTGCGCAGTCACTAGGATTATGTGAGTTAATGTAGAGACAGTTTCATACTTCTCTGTGTTGCTGAAGTGGTAGGCTTTTTTGTTGGGCTGCGAGAGGTTGTGAGTTCGACTCTGAGGCAAGGCCCATGGACTTTGTATGGCTGCATGTAATTGCATAGTCCAATGGACTGCGTTACCTATGAGTTTCCATTGGATTGATAGGCCAGGTGCTTTCTTTTGCTTTTGTTTGGCCATGTTGTGTGCGCAGTCACTAGGAATATGTGAATTAATGTAGAGTCAGTTTCACATTTCTCTTTGTTGGTGTAGTGGTAGGCTCTTTGCTTGGGCTGTGAGAGGTTGTGGGTTTGACTCTGAGGCAAGGCCCATGGACTTTTTATGGCTGCATGTAATTGCCTAGTCCAATGGACTTTGTTGCCTATGAGTTTCCATTGGATTGATAGGCCAGGTATTGAATTTTGCTTTCGTTTGGCCATGTTGTGTGCGCAGTCACTAGGATTATGTGAATTAATGTAGAGTCAGTTTCACATTTCTATGTGTTGGTGTAGTGTTAGGCTCTTTGCTTGGGCTGCGAGAGGTTGTGGGTTTGACTCTGAGGCAAGGCCCATGGACTTTTTATGGCTGCATGTAATTGCCTAGTCCAATGGACTGTGTTGCCTATGAGTTTCCATTGGATTGATAGGCCAGGTACTGTCTTTTGTTTTCGTTTGGCCATGTTGTGTGCGCACTCACTAGGATTATGTGAATTAATGTTGAGGCAGGTTCACATTTCTCTGTGTTGGTGTAGTGGTAGGCTCTTTGCTTGAGCTGCGAAAGGTTGTGGGTTTGACTCTGAGGCAAGGCCCATGGACTTTTTATGGCTGCATGTTATTGCCTAGTCCAATGGACTGTGTTGCCTATGAGTTTCCATTGGATTGATAAGCCAGGTACTGTCTTTTGCTTTTGTTTAGCCATGTTGTGTGCGCAGTCGGTAGGATTATGTGAATTAATGTAGAATCAGTTTCCAACTTCTCTGTGTTGGTTTAGTGGTAGGCTCTTTGCTTGTTCTCCAAGAGGTTGTGGGTTCGACTCTGAGGCAAGGCCCATGAACTTTGTATGGCTGCATGTATTTGCCTAGTCTAATGGACTGTGTTGCCTATGAGTTTCCATTGGATTGATAGGCCAGATAATGTCTTTTGCATTTGTTTCGCCATGTTGTGTGCACAGTCACTAGGATTATGTGAACTAATGTAAACTCAGTTTCCAACTTGTCTGTGTTGGTGTAGTGGTAGGCTCTTTGCTTGGGCTGCGAGAAATTGTGGGTTTGACTCTGAGGCAAAGCCCATGGACTTTGTATGGCTGCATGTAATTGTTTAGTCCAATGGACTGTGTTGCCTATGAGTTTCCATTGGCTTTATAGGCCAGATAATGTCTTTTGCTTTTGTTTGGCCATTTTGTGTGCGCAGTCGCTAGGAATATGTAAATTAATGTAGACGCAGCTTCCTACTTTTTTGTGTTGGTGTAGTTGTAAGCTCTTTGCTTGGGCTACAAGAGGTTGTGGGTTCGACTCTGAGGCAAGGCCCATGGACTTTGTATGGCTGCATGTAATTGCCTAGTCCAATTGATTGCTTTGCCTATGAGTTTCTATTGGATTTATAGGCCAGGTAATGTCTTTTGCTTTTGTTTGGCCATGTTGTGTGCGCAGTCACTAGGATTATGTGAATTAATGTAGAATCAGTTTTCCACTTCTCTGTGTTGGTGTATTTGTAGGCTCTTTGCTTGGGCTACAAGAGGTTGTGGGTTCGACTCTGGGGCAAGGCCCATGGGCTTTGTATGGCTGCATGTATTTGCCTAGTCTAATGGACTGTGTTGCCTATGAGTTTCCATTGGATTGATAGGCCAGGTATTTTCTTTTGTTTGGCCATGTTGTGTGCGCAGTCGGTAGGATTATGTGAATTAATGTAGAATCAGTTTCCCACTTCTCTGTGTTGGTGTAGTGGTAGGCTCTTTGCTTGGCTGCGAGAGGTTGTGGGTTTGACTCTGAGGCAAGGCCCATGGACTTTGTATGTCTCCAGGTAATTGTCTAGTCCAATGGACTGTGTTGCCTATGAGTTTCCATTGGATTGATGGGCCAGGTACTGTCTTTTGCTTTTGTTTGGCCATGTTGTGTGCGCAGTCACTAGGATTATGTGAATTAATGTAGAGTCAGGTTCACACTTCTCTGTGTTGCTGTAGTGGTAGGCTTTTTTCTTGGGCTGCGAGAGGTTGTGAGTTCGACTCTGAGGCAAGGCCCATGGACTTTGTATGGCTGCATGTTATTGCCTAGTCCAATGGACTATGTTACCTATGAGTTTCAATTGGAATGATAGGCCAGGTACTGTCTTTTGCTCTTGTTTGGCCATGTTGTGTGCGCAGTCACTAGGATTATGTGAATTAATGTAGAATCATTCTCCTACTTCTCTGTGTTGGTGTAGTGGTAGGCTCTTTGCTTGGGCTTTGAGAGGTAGTGGTTTTGACTCTGAGGCAAGGCCCATGGACTTTGTATGGCTGCATGTTATTGCCTAGTCCAAAGGATTGCGTTGCCTATGAGTTTCCATTGGATTAATAGGCCAGGTACTGTCTTTTGCTTTTGTTTGGCCATGTTGTGTGCGCAGTCACTAGGATTATGTGAATTAATGTAGAGTCATTCACCTAATTCTCTGTGTTGGTGTAGTGGTAGTCTCTTTGCTTAAGCTGCGAGAGGTTGTGGGTTCGACTCTGAGGCAAGGCCCATGGAGTTTGTATGGCTGCATGTAATCGCCTAGTTCAATTGACTGTGTTGCCTATGAGTTCCCATCGGATTGATAGGCCAGGTACTGTCTTTTGCTTTTGTTTGGCCATGTTGTGTGCGCAGTCACTAGGATTATGTGAACTAATGTAAACTCAGATTCCAACTTCTCTGTGTTGGTGTAGTGGTAGGCTCTTTGCTTGGGCTGCGAGATGATGTGGGTTCGACTCTGAGGCAAGGCCCATGGAGTTTGTATGGCTGCATGTAATCGCCTAGTTCAATTGACTGTGTTGCCTATGAGTTTCTATTGGCTTGATAGGCTAGGTAATGTCTTCTGCTTTTGTTTGGCCATGTTGTGTGCGCAGTCACTAGGATTATGTGAATTAATGTAGACGCAGCTTCCTACTTCTTTGTGTTTTTGTAGTTGTAGGCTCTTTGCTTGTTCTGCCAGAGGTTGTGGGTTTGACTCTGAGGCAAGGCCCATGGACTTTGTATGGCTGCATGTAATTGCCTAGTCCAATGGACTATGTTGCCTATGAGTTTCCATTGGATTGATAGGCCAGGTACTGCCTTTTGCTTTTGTTTGACCATGTTGTGTGCACAGTCACTAGGGTTATGGGAATTAATGTAGAGTCAGTTTCCCACTTCTCTGTGTTGGTGTAGTGGTAGGCTCTTTGCTTGGGCTGCGAGATGTTGAGGGTTCGACTCTAATGCAAGGCTCATGGACTTTGAATGGCTGCATGTAATTGCTTAGTCCAATGGACTGTGTTGCCTATGAGTTTCTATTGGATTGATAGGCCAGTTACTGTCTTTTGTTTTCGTTTGGCCATGTTGTGTGCGCAGTCACTAGGATTATGTGAAATAATGTAGAGTCAGGTTTACATTTCTCTGTGTTGGTGTAGTGGTAGGCTCTTTGCTTGAGCTGCGAGAGGTTGTGAGTTCGACTTTGAGGCAAGGCCCATGGACTTTGTATGGCTGCATGTAATTGCCTAGTCCAATTGATTGCTTTGCCTATGAGTTTCTATTGGATTGATAGGCCAGGTACTGTCTTTTTCTTTTGTTTGGCCATGTTGTGTGCGCAGTCACTAGGATTATGTGAATTAATGTAGAGTCATTCACCTACTTCTCTGTGTTGGTGTAGTGGTAGTCTCTTTGCTTAAGCTGCAAGAGGTTGTGGGTTCGACTCTGAGGCAAGGCCCCTGGAGTTTGTATGGCTGCATGTAATTGCCTATTTCAATTAACTGTTTTGCCTATGAGTTCCCATTGGATTGATAGGCCAGGTACTGTCTTTTGCTTTTGTTTAGCCATGTTGTGTGCGCAGTCACTAGGATTATGTGAACTAATGTAAACTCAGTTTCCAACTTCTCTGTCTTGGTGTAGTGGTAGGCTCTTTGCTTGGGCTGCGAGAAATTGTGGGTTTGACTCTGAGGCAAAGCCCATGGACTTTATATGGCTGCGTGTAATTGCCTAGTCCAATGGACTGTGTTGGCTATGAGTTTCCATTGGATTGATTGGCCAGGTATTATCATTTGTTTGGTTATGTTGTGTGCGCAGTCGGTAGGATTATGTGAATTAATGTAGAATCAGTTTCCCAGTTCTCTGTGTTGCTGTAGTGGAAGGCTCTTTGCTTAGCTGCAAGAGGTTGTGGGTTTGACTCTGAGGCAAGGCCCATGGAGTTTGTATGGCTGCATGTAATTGCCTAGTTCAATTAACTGTGTTGCCTATGAGTTCCCATTGGATTGATAGGCCAGGTACTGTCTTTTGCTTTTGTTTGGCCATGTTGTGTGCGCAGTCACTAGGATTATGTGAATTAATGTAGACGCAGCTTCCTACTTCTTTGTGTTGGTGAAGTTGTAGGCTCTTTGCTTGTTCTGCCAGAGATTGTGGGTATGACTCTGAGGCAAGGCCCATGGACTTTGTATGGCTGCATGTAATTGCGTAGTCCAATGGACTATGTTGTCTATGAGTTTCCATTGGATTGATAGGCCAGGGACTGTCTTTTGTTTTCGTTTGGTCATGTTGTGTGCGCAGTCACTAGGATTATGTGAATTAATGTAGAGTCATTCTCTTCTCTGTGTTTGTGTAGTGGTAGGCTCTTTCCTTGGGTTACAAGAAGTTGTGGGTTTGACTTTGAGGCAAAGCCCATGGACTTTGTATGGTTGAATGTAATTGCCTAGTCCAATGGACTGTGTTGCCTATGAGTTTTCATTGAATGAATAGGCCAGGTATTGTCTTTTGTTTGGCCATGTTGTGTGCGCAGTCGGTAGGATTATGTGAATTAATGTAGAATCAGTTTCCCGCTTCTCTGTGTTAGTGTAGTGGTAGGCTCTTTGCTTGGCTGCGAGAAGTTGTGGGTTTGACTCTGAGGCAATGCCCATGAACTTTACATGGCTGCATGTAAGTGCCTAGTCTAATGGACTGTGTTGCCTATGAGTTTCCATTGGATTGATAGGCCAGATAATGTCTTTTGCATTTGTTTGGCCATGTTGTGTGCGTAGTCACTAGGATTATGTGAATTAATGTAGAGTCATTCACCTACTTCTCTGTGTTGGTGTAGTGGTAGGCTCTTTGCCCTGGCTACGAGAGTTTGTGGGTTCGACTCTGGGGCAAGACCCATGGGCTTTGTATGGCTGCATGTAATTGCCTAGTCCAATGTACTGTGTTACCTATGAGTTTCCATTGGATTGATAGGCCAGGTACTGTCTTTTGCTTTTGTTTGGCCATGTTGTGTGCGCAGTCACTAGGATTATGTTAATTAATGTAGAGTCGGTTTTCAACTTCACTGAGTTGGTTTAGTGGTAGGCTCTTTGCTTGTTCTCCAAGAGGTTGTGGGTTCGACTCTGAGGCAAGGCCCATGAACTTTGTTTGGCTGCATGTAATTGCCTGGTCTAATGGACTGTGTTGCCTATGAGTTTCCATTTGATTGAATGGCCAGGTATTGTCTTTTGTTTTCGTTTGGCCATGTTGTGTGCGCAGTCACTAGGATTATGTGAATTAATGCTATTGGATTTTTCAAGTCAGTATTCACACAGCAGTTTCTGCTATTTCATGTATTCCCCTTACATAGTCACTGGTGTGCATACCTTATCTCCCCATAGTGATGTTTTTTTAGGTTTTTGCACCCAGTTCGGACTTAGAATGGTGTTCCAAACGTTATTCCTATTTGTTAGTATTTTTTCGTTTGTGAACCCTCCCCAACCACACCTATTGCCAATCCATATCATACGCATAAATAGCCTGGGTCTCAGCTTCCCATACACGGTAGGTTTTTTAACTGCATGAGAGGACACACACAAGCTAGGGACCCCAACGTAGAGAAATACTTTGGCGTAGTGTTGGGGCTCTATTGCATTGATCAATTCAGTAGCTAAATTTCTCTTGATTCATATGTTCATGGCAGTAATGCAGATTCCATTTTTCACATATTCACTCTTGCATATAGCTATTGAATTTTTCAAGTCAGTATTCACACAGCAGTTTCTGCTATTTCATGTATTCCCCTTACATAGTCACTGGTGTGCATACCTTATCTCCCCATAGTGCCTGGGATCTGACCCAGACACTAGCAGTTTTGCACTCCTACCCAAAACTGGGCTCTTCCCTGAACTCACTACCTCCACGGTTCAACTCTTAACTGAACTTCAACTAACTAACTGGTTTTCCCACCTCCAGGCCTGTGAACTCCTTGGTGGGTGGGGCCAACCGCCTGGCTCCGCCCCACCTGGTGTGGACATCAGCCCCTGGAGGGAGGCAACAACGGTTTTGTGTCTGACTAGTGTAACTATCCGGGAAAGGGGGTGTGTGTGTGTGTTATGTCTGTGACTAACTGGCTAGTCCAGGGCGTCACACTTGCACCCCCTTCTTGTGATGTGAAGGTGTGTAGTCAGTGCCTACGTGTAATTCCTGACACCACTCCTCTGGCTGACTTGGTGAGCTGTCACTGACTGGGTGGGGTGCAGTAATGGTGGATGCTGCTGCTGCTTGGATAGCATGTGTATCTACTGTGAACAGCTTATCAATGGTGGCAAATCGGGGCAGCTTAACCTCTTGCTCTCCGCAGTTCAACACTCTCACGCGCACTCTTCCCTTCCGTATTAATGAATAAAACTGTGATATAAATAGTATATAGATACCCCACAAATGCAGATAAAGGTAGGTTATGGGAAAAGGGAGAAGAGGGAAACAGGAAAATAGTGTAATAAAGTATACCTTCCAGGGGGGAGAGGAAATGGCAGCACAGCCAGTGGAGGTGAAGCAAGGGGAAGCCTGCAACTAAATTGTTGAGAGCATTATCACATGGTGACTGAGCCTGATTGTAACGGGAGCATAGAGGTGCCGATCCTGTCTTACCTGCGTTGGTGTAGAAGTGGGTTTCCAGTGGTGGAGTCAGCTGTGTGCAGTGGTGGCTGTGGGTTCTTTTATGTGCGACCGTAGTAATAGCTGCGCCCACTTCCTGTATGGGAGTGGAATGCAGTGAGGCTAATGGAACGCACGTCCACGTGCCGCGCCCCTGAAGGTAATACCGATCATTGAATACAAAAAAATTTCTCATACTACTGTATGGGGGTCCCTATATTTAATATGATATCCAAGCCACAGCATCCACCGTTACTTCACCACACCCATTCAGTGACAGCTCACCAAGTCAACCAGAGGAGTGGTGTAAGGAATTACACGTAGGCACTGACTCCACACCTTCACATCACAAGAAGCGGGTCCACAGGGTAGTGCAAGAATACGAGCAAGTCTTCAGCAAACATCCGCTAGACTTTGGGAGAATAAAAGGGGTCCATATTCATGGTTTAAGAACTTGGGTTCTAACGTGCCCAGAGTATGCTCCACTCTATGCTCCCTTTACAATCAGGCTCAGTCACCATGTGATAACGCTCTCAACTCTTTAGTTGCAGGCTTCCTTTTGCTTCACCTCCACTGGCTGTGCTGCCATTTCCTCTCACCCCCAGAAGGTATACTTTATTACACTATTTTCCTCTTTCCCTGTTCCCCCTTTTCCCATAACCTACCTTTATTTACAATTGTGGGGTATCTATATGATATTTACATCATAGTTTTATTCATTAGTGCGGAAGGGAAGAGTGCCCGTGAGAGTGTTAAACTGCGGAGAGCAGGAGGTTAAGCTGCCCCGACTTGCCACCATTGATAAGCTGTTCACAGTAGATACACATGCTATCCAAGTAGCAGCATCCACTATTACTGCACCCCACCCAGTCAGTGACTGCTCACCAAGTCAGCCAGAGGAGTGGTGTAAGGAATTACACGTAGGCACTGACTCCACACCTTCACATCACAAGAAGCGGGTCCACAGGGTAGTGCAAGAATACGAGCGAGCAAGTCTTCAGCAAACATCCGCTAGATTTTGGGGGAATAAAAGGGGTCCAACACTACATCCCCACAGGTGCACACCCACCCATCAAAGAGAGCTATAAGCCAATACCACCTTCACATTACCAGTGTACCAAGGACATGTTGAGCAACATGAAGGCGGCTGGGGTTATCCGTGACAGTTGTAGCCTTTGGGCAGCTCCGTTGGTCCTGTTAAAGAAGAAGGACAGCACCACTCCCCCGTATTGAGGAATCGCTAGCTGCATTGAGAACTGCAAATTATTTTTCTACCCTTGATCTCACTAGTCACTATTGGCTAGTGTCCGTTGCTGAGGCAGACCGGGGGAAGACCGCCTTTGCCACCCCTATGGCGCTGGAGGTCGGCAGACTGTTGTTCAAAAGCAGTGTCTGACGAACAAATTTGCTTCATCCTGAGGAACTGGCCAGTCGGTACGGCCCGGATGGTGGAGGGGGTATGAGCAGAAGAAGCATGCAGCAGTGCGTTGACTGATGTTTCCTTTCTATGGACGTCGGTCTGAACAATTCGCTCAGAACCGAATGAAATTTTAATATCCAGGAAGTCAACGCAACTGCTGCTATGCTTATGCGTCAATCTGATGTTAAAGGTGTTGTTATTAAGTTCCTCCATAAATGTCTCGAGCTGCTCCACAGTGCCCTGCCAAAAAATCAAAATATCATCAATATACCTTAGCCAGCACTGCACATGGGCGCCAGCCCCTGCACCTCCGTCACCAAAAACCAACCAATCCCAGTACCTCTGCCTTCTATCTAGGTGCCTTGAGTTATGTCCTGTAAACTGTCACAGCGACCCAGACACACATGTGTAGTAGGGGAATATCCCTGCTGAGATGCCAGTGCTAGAGCACTCGTTTGCTGTGGAGTTGAACGCTATGTGAGCAGTTCTTACCTTCAATGAGCAGAAGTCTCTTTTTTCAGATTTCAATATCTCTGTGGGTATCTGGCAGAAATATGGAATACTCTTTACTGCTAAGACCCTGTACACCACTCCCACTAAAGGGGGCTTTACACGCTGCGACATCGCTAATGCGGAGTCGTTGGGGTCACGGAATTTGTGACGCACATCCGGCCGCATTAGCGATGTTGCTGCGTGTGACACCGATGAGCGATTTTGCATCGTTGCAAAAACGTGCAAAATCGCTCATCGGTGACATGGGTCTCCATTCTCGATTATCGTTACTGCAGCAGTAACGATGTAGTTCGTCGCTCCTGCGGCAGCACACATCACTCCGTGTGACACCGCAGAAACGAGGAACCTCTCCTTACCTGCCTCCCAGCCGCTATGAGGAAGGAAGGAGGTGGGCGGGATGTTCCGGCCACTCATCTCCGCCCCTCCGCTGCTATTGGGCGGTCGCTCAGTGACGTCGCTGTGACGCCGCACGGACCGCCCCCTTAGAAAGGAGGCGGTTCGCCGGTCACAGCGACGTCGCCGGTCAGGTAAGTATGTGTGACGGGTCTGGTCGGTGTTGTGCGGCATGGGCAGCGATTTGCCCGTGTCGCGCAACAGATGGGGCGGGTACCCACACTAGCGATATCGGGACCGATATCGCAGTGTGTAAAGTAGCCTTTAGTCACATGACCAAGACTGTATCTGTGTCCCTACAACACACTTGAGACAAATGTGTGTGTGAGCCTGCATTGTGGGGTATATATAATATATTATAGAGCTGGGAAGGATCATTCTAAGCAGTGAGCTGTTCCAGTATTTGTAGGAAAATACCCAGTAGAAGCATCAAACACAGCACCAATACCTCCCATCAGTATCCCACCACAGTGCCATGTAACCCATGCCCTACACTCCCATCTACACCAATACTATACAGGCACAAACTAGTATATCTGACTAAAAGCCCCCAAAATATGAAGAACGGCCTATAGTTGAGTGTGGATATAAAATCTATGTGAGCAGAGCTAGAATAGAAATCACTGATCACATTGAAGTCATTCTGACCATAAATCACCATGATATCAAGGTGAGGAGTTGTGTGTTACTGCTGGGAGGAAAGGGTTAACAGTGGAATATTAAGGTGCATTTCTGTGTGCAGTGTTACTAGTCAATGTAACAATTCAATATGAGCTGCTCTTGGTGCCGGGGGAGAGGGATGCTCTCCTGAGCAAGATAGATGGGGAATGAACATGATATCTATATAGTGTAAGGCAGGGGGTCTCAAACTCGGCTGGGTGTATGGGCCGCACAGAGGAAAAAAATAATTTGGGGGGCTGCATTCTTTGCAGGACAAAGTGACATTTTTATTGGTACCATATATATATATTTTTTTCACACACCTTTGGATGACTGATTTTCAACATTTTTCACTTGTTTATTATAACAAATGTGCACATTCTTTGGTTAAATCTAAAAAAAAAAAATTTGATGTTAAAAAAAGGTCATGCCTTATTTTGGTTTTTTTTACATTTTATCCCTTTCTTTTAACTAATAGTGTTACAATTATGACGCTAGCGTTTTGTGAAGGGAATGCTTTGCCTACTTCCGTGACTATGGCCTTCCGGAACTGCTGCATTTTGGCTGACCTCTCCGCCTCGGGAATAAGAGACATAAAGTTCTCCTTGTAGCGTGGGTCTAACAGTGTTACCAACCAGTAATGATTGTCGGCCAAGATGTTCTTAACGCGAGGGTCACGAGACAGGCAGCTTACCATAAAGTCATCCATGTGCGCCAGACTCTTAACAGCCATCACTTCAGTATCCAGACCAACACGATGACTGAACATGCTGTCCTCCTCCTTCTCCTCCTCCTCCTCCTCCTCATCATCTACCCTGTCCTCTGGCCAGCCACGCTGAACTGAGCATATGACTGGTATGCATGTCATATCCTCAATTTGGCCGGAGAGTTGCTCCATGTCTTCATCCTCCTCCTCGTCATAGTCCTCCACTGCACGTTGTGATGAGACGAGGCTGGGCTGTGTGTTATCACCCACACCCACTACTGTTTCTTGCTCCAACTCATCGTGTTCCGCCTGCAATGCATCATGTTTGGTTTTGAGCAGAGACCGTTTTAGAAGGCAGAGAAGCGGTATGGTGACGCTAATAATGGCGTCATCGCCGCTCACCATCTTGGTGGAGTCCTCAAAGTTTTGGAGGATGGTACATAGGTCGGACATCCATCTCCACTCCTCAGGTGTTATGTGTGGAGTTTGACCCATTTCCCGACGGCTTAGGTGATGCAGGTACTCAACAACTGCCCTCTTCTCCTCACATATCCTGATCAACATGTGCAGAGTTGAATTCCAACGCGTGGGGACATCACACACCAGTCTGTGAGCCGGAAGATGCAAACGACGCTGAAAGCCGGCAAGGCCGGCTGAAGCAGTAGGTGACTTTCGAAAATGTGCAGACAGGCAGCGAACTTTTACCAGCAGATCAGACAGCTCTGGGTATGACTTTAGAAACCGCTGAACCACGAGGTTGAGCACATGGGCCATGCATGGAACATGTGTCAGCTGGCCTCGCCTCAAAGCCGCCACCAGGTTCCGGCCATTGTCACACACAACCTTTCCTGGCTTTAGGTTCAGAGGTGTGAGCCAGTGATCTGCATGCTGTTTTAGAGCTGTCCACACCTCTTCTGCATTGTGGGGTTTGTCACCTATGCAGATTAGCTGCAGCACAGTCTGTTGCCGCTTCGCCGAGGCAGTGCTGCAGTGCTTCCAGCTTGGGACTGGTGTGGAGGGTAAAGTGGATGAGGATGCGCAGGAGGAGGAGGAGGCTGAAGAGCATGACATTCCGGAGCTGTAGAGTGTGGGTGAAACCCTGACTGAGGTAGGGCCTGCAAACCTTGGTGTGGGAAGGACTTGTTCCGTTCCTCGCTCAAACTGGGTCCCAGCTGGGCTGGGCTGGGTCCCTACCCGGCTGGGTAGGGCGTTGTGGGGGGCTTGTCTATCTCCGTTTGAGGTGAGTTTGTTTAAGTTAGCCTTTCTTTGGCGTTTTTTGGAGCCCTGCGGGTTGGGGAGTTGGTATCGCCCAGTAAGGCGTTCCCCGGGGGCTTGGATTGGGGTGACATTATGTCAGTGGAAAACGGAGTTGAATTTTGGATTAGGAAATCGAAAACTGATCAGAGAGGTGTGGGTAGACTAGTCCGTTTGGGGATGGTTGTGGCATCTGATATGTGCCCGTTCAAGTGTCTCGGGAATTTTCAACAGATCCGTCCGAAGGTGGATGGCCCCTTATTATGTCACGAGGATGGGTCCTTTTTATCGAGATACCAATTTGTGAGTGTTTTTAGGGCATGTTTGAAGTCGTTGGGGTTAGATCCGAAGTCTTTCGGATTGGGGCAGCGACGGAGGCCTCTATATGCGGCCTACCGGAGGAGACAGTTAAGCAGATTGGTAGGTGGAAGTCGCAGCGCTTTAAGT
Source organism: Anomaloglossus baeobatrachus (assembly GCF_048569485.1). Classification (NCBI taxonomy): domain Eukaryota; kingdom Metazoa; phylum Chordata; class Amphibia; order Anura; family Aromobatidae; genus Anomaloglossus; species Anomaloglossus baeobatrachus. Next base: position 861,996 of record NW_027444146.1, read on the forward strand.
CGTATGTACGTCCCCAGGTGGTTGTTGGCAATTGAGGGAAAAAGGGGGGGGTATTAGGGTAGCAATGGGGGGGGGTGAGAGTGTGTGTTTTTTGTCAATTTGGTTTGGTGAGGCAATAAAATGGTGTCGTCTGTAAATTTTGTATTGCAGAAGCACCCCCTCTTCCTTCCCTGGTCTGGATCCTTGGCCACTCTTATGTGTATTGGGGAGCCCGACGAGCGGACGCGAGATGGAACGGGAGACAGCTAGGTTTTGAGAAGGACCTGGCTCTCGTGCGATGGCTCGGTGTTCGGGGGTTAGGGTGGAACAGGGTGTTGCAGGAGGTGCATAGATACGCCCGGTTGGACAGACCTCCTGACATGTTAGTGTTGCATGCCGGGGGGAATGATTTGGGTGGGCGTCCTTTTCGAATCTTGATAAAGGACATCAAACATGATTTGTTACGGTTATGGGTGTCGTTTCCAGGTCTAACGATAGTCTGGTCGGAGATAGTAGCGAGAAAGAGTTGGCAGAAAGCGCGGTCAGTTGAAAGGTTAAACAAGGCGCGGGCGAAGGTTAATAGGGCGATCTCGAAGTTTGTTAGTCGGAACGGGGGTATAGCAATACGGCATGTTGAGTTGGAAAGGACGGAAGAGGAATTTTGGTTGGCTGACGGGGTACACCTTAATGCGGTGGGAACTGACTTATGGGCTCTTGGCTTGCAGGGAGGTATTGAGAGGGCCCTTTGGTTGCGGGGGGTCTCAGGCACTTGAAGGGTTTCAAGGTGCCTTCGTTGTGGTGTTGTTTATTGGTGGGTCCTTGAAGTTGGTTTAAAATTGGTTCGGGGATTCATCCGGGTATGGATCCCCTCATTGGCAGAATTGATGGTCCCCTGGTGATTTTGGGGGGGAACCCCGACGGGGTATGTCGGGGCCCCTGGGGGTGTGGTTGGGGTTGACGGAGGATTAACCCTTACCATTTGGTGCTCCTGAGCCAGTGTGGGTAACGGCTGGGAGCAAGTTGAGGTTTTTTTATTGCTCGGTTATGGGAATCACCAGGGTTTTGGTAGCTTCAAGGACCTTACCACATTGCAAATTTTATTGGTTATGTATTCTTGTTAATAAAATGGCTGCTATGGCCAAAATTATCCAAAGATAAATTTGTGTCTGTGTAATTACTTTTAAATAAGAAATGGGAATGGAGGTGTGGGGTATGAAAGGAAGACCGGAGTCAACAATTCCAGGGTCAAGCATGTTTATTTGCCTAAGCTTCGTTCCAGGGTAGAAAGGGTAAGAGTGCCTTTCAGAATTCGAAGTGGTCGGACTGTACGGGCCACCAAGAACTGCAGGAGAGCTTGAACATCTTCCCATGGATTTGCGACATCCTCCCTCATCAGTTACGTAGGTAAGCAGGTTCTCAGCATTGCAGCCCATTTGTTATCTTAAGTTAGTTAAGCGGGGTTAACTAACCTGTCAGTTCAGCCTCAGGTCTAAAGCAGAGGCCTGGACTCCACTCCTTACTCCTCACTCCACAACTCTCCTTAAAAACAACTGACTCCTTTTTCCTGCCCCGGGGTCTCCAGACCCCTAGGTGGGCGTTTCCTTCCGTCTGGTCCTGCCCACTGGTGTGCCTGTCTTTCCCTGGGGGAGGTGACTAGGGTTTTCTGGTTGGCTTTGTGTGACTTAGGTGAGGGAAGTTGTTATGCGGGGGCCTATGTGTGACTACCTGCAGTGTCAGGGCGTCACATATGTATGTGTGTATGTCTGCTAAAGGAATCCGCACCGTCATATTTACAAACACAAAATGTTGACTCTATGCACAGAAGAGAGTCATTCTATTTACATGATTTGTGTTTTTTTACCTTTTAAAACTATCATTAAATGTTAAGTTTTAGTTAGGGATTTATGCTTCTGTCTGTCTCTCTCCCAGTCTCTGTCATCTGTCTGTCTCTGTGTGTCTCTATCTCTATCCATGTCTGTCTGTCTCTCTATCTCTGTCTGTCTCTCTGTGTCTGTCTGTCTCTCTCTCTCTTTGTGGCTGTCTGTTTCTATGTCTGTCTGTCTCTTTTCCAGGCCTGTCTCTTTTCCAGGTCTGTCTCTTTTCCAGGTCTGTCTCTTTCCCTGTCTGTCTGTCTCTTCCCCTGTCTGTCTCTTCCCCTGTCTGTCTCTTCCCCTGTCTGTCTCTGTATTTCTTTGTCTGTCTCTGTCTTTCTCTTCCCCTGTCTGTCTCTTTCCCTGTCTCTCTCTGCCTGTCTCTCTTTGTCTCTCTCTGTCTGACTCATTCCCCGTTTGTCTCTTTCCCTGTCTATCTCTGTATTTCTTTGTCTGTCTCTATCTGTCTGTCTCTCTCTGTCTGTCTCTTCCCCTGTCTGTCTCTTTCCCTGTCGGTCTGCCTTTTCTCCTGCCTGTCTCTGTATGTTTGTCTCTGTCTGTTTCCCTATCTGCCTCTGTCTCTTTCTCTGTCTCTGTCTGTCTGCCTTTTTTCCCTGTCTATCTCTGTCTGTCTCTTTCCCTGTCTGCCTCTGTCTGTTTGTCTCTGTCTCTTTCCCTGTCTGTCTATGCCTATCTGTCTCTGTCTGTTTGTCTCTCAGTCTGTGTCTGTCTCTCTTAATCTGTCTCCCCACTGACATCATATTATCTCACACATAAGCTTCTTATACTATGAATGTCCTTTGTTCTTATAGCAACCAATCACAGCTGCTATTAATAACTTGCAGCTCCCACCTCCATTCAGTTTAATGGAGGCAGGTTTTTTGGAGAGTAACTGTAAAGCGCGGGGTTAAATATTCCTGTTAAAACATAGTCTACGACGTTCCCTGAGTCACATGAGGTGTCTGCAAAATTTTGTGTTTGTAAATATGACGGTGCGGATTCCTTTAGCAGACATACACACATACATATGTGACGCCCTGACACTGCAGGTAGTCACACATAGGCCCCCGCATAACAACTTCCCTCACCTAAGTCACACAAAGCCAACCAGAAAATCCTAGTCACCTCCCCCAGGGAAAGACAGGCACACCAGTGGGCAGGACCAGACGGAAGGAAACGCCCACCTAGGGGTCTGGAGACCCCGGGGCAGGAAAAAGGAGTCAGTTGTTTTTAAGGAGAGTTGTGGAGTGAGGAGTAAGGAGTGGAGTCCAGGCCTCTGCTTTAGACCTGAGGCTGAACTGACAGGTTAGTTAACCCCGCTTAACTAACTTAAGACAACAAATGGGCTGCAATGCTGAGAACCTGCTTACCTACGTAACTGATGAGGGAGGATGTCGCAAATCCATGGGAAGATGTTCAAGCTCTCCTGCAGTTCTTGGTGGTCCGTACAGTCCGACCACTTCGAATTCTGAAAGGCACTCTTACCCTTTCTACCCTGGAACGAAGCTTACGCAAATAAACATGCTTGACCCTGGAATTGTAGACTCCGGTCTTCCTTTCATACCCCACACCTCCATTCCCATTTCTTATTTAAAAGTAATTACACAGACACAAATTTATCTTTGGATAATTTTGGCCATAGCAGCCATTTTATTAACAAGAATACATAACCAATAAAATTTGCAATGTGGTAAGGTCCTTGAAGCTACCAAAACCCTGGTGATTCCCATAACCGAGCAATAAAAAACCTCAACTTGCTCCCAGCCGTTACCCACACTAGCTCAGGAGCACCAAATGGTAAGGGTTAATCCTCCGTCAACCCCAACCACACCCCCAGGGGCCCCGACATACCCCGTCGGGGTTCCCCCCCAAAATCACCAGGGGACCATCAATTCTGCCAATGAGGGGATCCATACCCGGATGAATCCCCGAACCAATTTTAAACCAACTTCAAGGACCCACCAATAAACAACACCACAACGAAGGCACCTTGAAACCCTTCAAGTGCCTGAGACCCCCCGCAACCAAAGGGCCCTCTCAATACCTCCCTGCAAGCCAAGAGCCCATAAGTCAGTTCCCACCGCATTAAGGTGTACCCCGTCAGCCAACCAAAATTCCTCTTCCGTCCTTTCCAACTCAACATGCCGTATTGCTATACCCCCGTTCCGACTAACAAACTTCGAGATCGCCCTATTAACCTTCGCCCGCGCCTTGTTCAACCTGTCAACTGACCGCGCTTTCTGCCAACTCTTTCTCGCTACTATCTCCGACCAGACTATCGTTAGACCTGGAAACGACACCCATAACCGTAACAAATCATGTTTGATGTCCTTTATCAAGATTCGAAAAGGACGCCCACCCAAATCATTCCCCCCGGCATGCAACACTAAGATGTCAGGAGGTCTGTCCAACCGGGCGTATCTATGCACCTCCTGCAACACCCTGTTCCACCCTAACCCCCGAACACCGAGCCATCGCACGAGAGCCAGGTCCTTCTCAAAACCTAGCTGTCTCCCGTTCCATCTCGCGTCCGCTCGTCGGGCTCCCCAATACACATAAGAGTGGCCAAGGATCCAGACCAGGGAAGGAAGGGGGGGTGCTTCTGCAATACAAAATGTACAGACGACACCATTTTATTGCCTCACCAAACCAAATTGACAAAAAACACACACTCTCCCCCCCCCCCATTGCTACCCTAATACCCCCCCTTTTCCCCTCAATTGCCAACAACCACCTGGGGACGTACATACGACTTAAAGCGCTGCGACTTCCACCTACCAATCTGCTTAACTGTCTCCTCCGGTAGGCCGCATATAGAGGCCTCCGTCGCTGCCCCAATCCGAAAGACTTCGGATCTAACCCCAACGACTTCAAACATGCCCTAAAAACACTCACAAATCGGTATCTCGATAAAAAGGACCCATCCTCGTGACATAATAAGGGGCCATCCACCTTCGGACGGATCTGTTGAAAATTCCCGAGACACTTGAACGGGCACATATCAGATGCCACAACCATCCCCAAACGGACTAGTCTACCCACACCTCTCTGATCAGTTTTCGATTTCCTAATCCAAAATTCAACTCCGTTTTCCACTGACAATGTCACCCCAATCCAAGCCCCCGGGGAACGCCTTACTGGGCGATACCAACTCCCCAACCCGCAGGGCTCCAAAAAACGCCAAAGAAAAGGCTAACTTAAACAAACTCACCTCAAACGGAGATAGACAAACCCCCCACAACGCCCTACCCAGCCCAGCCCAACTGGGACCCAGTTTGAGCGAGGAACGGAACAAGTCCTTCCCACACCAAGGTTTGCAGGCCCTACCTCAGTCAGGGTTTCACCCACACTCTACAGCTCCGGAATGTCATGCTCTTCAGCCTCCTCCTCCTCCTGCGCATCCTCATCCACTTTACCCTCCACACCAGTCCCAAGCTGGAAGCACTGCAGCACTGCCTCGGCGAAGCGGCAACAGGCTGTGCTGCAGCTAATCTGCATAAGTGACAAATCCCACAAGGCAGAAGAGGTGTGGACAGCTCTAAAACAGCATGCAGATCACTGGCTCACACCTCTGAACCTAAAGCCAGGAAAGGTTGTGTGTGACAATGGCCGGAACCTAGTGGCGGCTTTGAGGCGAGGCCAGCTGACACATGTTCCATGCATGGCCCATGTGCTCAACCTCGTGGTTCAACGGTTTCTAAAGTCATACCCAGAGCTGTCTGATCTGCTGGTAAAAGTTCGCCGCCTGTCTGCACATTTTCGAAAGTCACCTACTGCTTCAGCCGGCCTTGCCGGCTTTCAGCGTCGTTTGCATCTTCCGGCTCACAGACTGGTGTGTGATGTCCCCACGCGTTGGAATTCAACTCTGCACATGTTGATCAGGATATGTGAGCAGAAGAGGGCAGTTGTTGAGTACCTGCATCACCTAAGCCGTCGGGAAATGGGTCAAACTCCACACATAACACCTGAGGAGTGGAGATGGATGTCCGACCTATGTACCATCCTCCAAAACTTTGAGGACTCCACCAAGATGGTGAGCGGCGATGACGCCATTATTAGCGTCACCATACCGCTTCTCTGCCTTCTAAAACGGTCTCTGCTCAAAACCAAACATGATGCATTGCAGGCGGAACACGATGAGTTGGAGCAAGAAACAGTAGTGGGTGTGGGTGATAACACATAGCCCAGCCTCGTCTCATCACAACGTGCAGTGGAGGACTATGACGAGGAGGAAGATGAAGACATGGAGCAACTCTCCGGCCAAATTGAGGATATGACATGCATATCAGTCATATGCTCAGTTCAGCGTGGCTGGCCAGAGGACAGGGTAGATGAGGAGGAGGAGGAGAAGGAGGAGGACAGCATGTTCAGTCATCGTTTTGGTCTGGATACTGAAGTGATGGCTGTTAAGAGTCTGGCGCACATGGATGACTTTATGGTAAGCTGCCTGTCTCGTGACCCTCGCGTTAAGAACATCTTGGCCGACAATCATTACTGGTTGGTAACACTGTTAGACCCACGCTACAAGGAGAACTTTATGTCTCTTATTCCCGAGGCGGAGAGGTCAGCCAAAATGCAGCAGTTCCGGAAGGCCATAGTCACGGAAGTAGGCAAAGCATTCCCTTCACAAAACGCTAGCGTCATAATTGTAACACTATTAGTTAAAAGAAAGGGATAAAATGTAAAAAAAAACAAAATAAGGCATGACTTTTTTTAACATCACATTTATTTTTTTTAGATTTAACCAAAGAATGTGCACATTTGTTATAATAAACAAGTGAAAAATGTTGAAAATCAGTCATCCAAAGGTGTGTGAAAAAAATATATACATATATGGTACCAATAAAAATGTCACTTTGTCTTGCAAAGAATGCAGCCCCCCAAATTATTTTTTTCCTCTGTGCGGCCCATACACCCAGCCGAGTTTGAGACCCCCTGCCTTACACTATATAGATATTATGTTCATTCCCCATCTATCTTGCTCAGGAGAGCATCTCCCTCCCCCGGCACCAAGAGCAGCTCATACTGAATTGTTACATTGACTAGTAACACTGCACACAGAAATGCACCTTAATATTCCACTGTTAACCCTTTCCTCCCAGCAGTAACACACAACTCCTCACCTTGATATCATGGTGATTTATGGTCAGAATGACTTCAATGCGATCAGTGATTTCTATTCTAGCTCTGCTCACATAGATTTTATATCCACACTCAACTATAGGCCGTTCTTCATATTTTGGGGGCTTTTAGTCAGATATACTAGTTTGTGCCTGTATAGTATTGGTGTAGATGGGAGTGTAGGGCATGGGTTACATGGCACTGTGGTGGGATACTGATGGAAGGTATTGGTGCTGTGTTTGATGCTTCTACTGGGTATTTTCCTACAAATACTGGAACAGCTCACTGCTTAGAATGATCCTTCCCAGCTCTATAATATATTATATATACCCCACAATGCAGGCTCACACACACATTTGTCTCAAGTGTGTTGTAGGGACACAGATACAGTCTTGGTCATGTGACTAAAGGCTACTTTACACACTGCGATATCGGTCCCGATATCGCTAGTGTGGGTACCCGCCCCCATCTGTTGCGCGACACGGGTAAATCGCTGCCCATGCCGCACAACACCGACCAGACCCGTCACACATACTTACCTGCCCGGCGACGTCGCTGTGACCGGCGAACCGCCTCCTTTCTAAGGGGGCGGTCCGTGCGGCGTCACAGCGACGTCACTGAGCGACCGCCCAATAGCAGCGGAGGGGCGGAGATGAGTGGCCGGAACATCCCGCCCACCTCCTTCCTTCCTCATAGCGGCTGGGAGGCAGGTAAGGAGAGGTTCCTCGTTTCTGCGGTGTCACACGGAGTGATGTGTGCTGCCGCAGGAGCGACGAACTACATCGTTACTGCTGCAGTAACGATAATCGAGAATGGAGACCCATGTCACCGATGAGCGATTTTGCACGTTTTTGCAACGATGCAAAATCGCTCATCTGTGTCACACGCAGCAACATCGCTAATGCGGCCGGATGTGCGTCACAAATTCCGTGACCCCAACGACTCCGCATTAGCGATGTCGCAGCGTGTAAAGCCCCCTTTAGTGGGAGTGGTGTACAGGGTCTTAGCAGTAAAGAGTATTCCATATTTCTGCCAGATACCCACAGAGATATTGAAATCTGAAAAAAGAGACTTCTGCTCATTGAAGGTAAGAACTGCTCACATAGCGTTCAACTCCACAGCAAACGAGTGCTCTAGCACTGGCATCTCAGCAGGGATATTCCCCTACTACACATGTGTGTCTGGGTCGCTGTGACAGTTTACAGGACATAACTCAGGGCACCTAGACAGAAGGCAGAGGGACTACTTTCTATTTCTGGTGTAGAGCTTAGTACAATATATATATATATACTATTACATGTGACACATGTACCTTGTATTACCATTATTCGCTGTATATGAACCCCTTTTCTCCGGGCATTATTTGTCTATAGCATTTTTCACGAACCTGAGGCAACTGAGAACCCTTCAGTGAAGGAATTCCACTAACCCTCACAATACCAACCAGGGGCCTCCCTGCAGTAACTCAGGTAGTTGTACCCATTCTCTTTCCGCATTCTATGTGTTCTTCTTTCTTCTTTTTTTTCTTTTTTCTTCTTTTTATTTCTATCATGTAGTTCAGGGGTTTATAGATATATGTCCTGCATTTCATATTTCCTTTAGTGGTGCTTCTTACCCATTCTCATATCATTTACCCTAGTATTTCATGATCCTGAGGCGACTGAGAACCCTTTAATAAAGGAATCCTTTTTCACCTGAATTGTCAAGTGATACTTACCAGTGACTATCACGTAATGTTACAGGTAGTTCAATTTTCTTCCTCTTCTTTCTCTCCTTTCTTCTTTGTCACACGGTCCATTGTGTTATAGCCCACGTGTCATGATAACATTTGTACCATCTTTTCATTTAGATTCCACCTACAATTATTTACCGATTCCAGTTCTGGAATAGGCTTTCATCATCTACTCACTAGAATTCTCAAGTGCATAAGGTACTGAGACATATACATGTTCACACCATTATAAAGAACAAAGTATAAACATTGAGGTTTTTCTCACACCCATGTTCCTGTGTTCTTTGATATGATATGTGTTCATTTCCTTCACTATATAGGATTGCAAGTTTTCCATTTGTACCTTAATGGCAATGACGCTATACAATTGAACACATATCATCCTGTTATCCATATAGGTGTGTATTTACCTGCTTGACTATTTTTGGTTGTTTGATCCAGAATGTTTCTCCAGATAGGTCATGTGGAAATTTTCTTTCCTCAGTACAAATGTTTTCCCTATGGCTTTGGAAAAATTTTTTGTATGTGCCTCATGGTCATTTGACCCATTGTACTCTCAAGTAGCAATGTATTGTACTGTTATGTTGTACTATGTACTAATTACGTGTTTATATGGTTTTGTAACCCTTTATGATCTTAGATAACTTTATCCTTGATAAAGACCTAAAAACAAGGTCGAAACGTTGGATGAATTATCCTTTTGCACAAATAAAGAATTTTCAGCATTCCAAGAGTTCTTTTCTTACGTTATTAATCACTATAGTGTACCAGAGCTATTTCTTTTGAATTGACTCTTATTTTTTCTGAGCACCTGCTATATACACAGTGAGCCAGACATATTCAATTTTCATTCAGAAGGCAGAGGGAAGCCTTAGCAGCTGAGCATATATCTTTGCTTGTGAGCATTAGAACAGGCCGGCGATTACAGGGTAACATGAAAAATGTCCAGCTTGCATTATGACTAGAACATGACAATATCCTTTTAAGTACTAACCTATGATGCGTTCCTAAGCAGTTGATGTTATATGTTCTACATTTCATTTTCTGCATACTTTACAAGTAGTAGAATTTGCTTTGATATAGGCAACTGGATTTTCACAATGAAAAGGCAAAGGATAACGCCCGAAAAAGACGCCATACATTATGTCAGTGCCATCACTGACAAACCTGGATTGACCATGAAATACGGTATGGAGAGCTGTTGTCATCGTATTAGATAGATAAGAATGATTATATGTATTGTAGAAATGTCTCCTATCATGTTCCCTAATTTTTTATTATGTCCACATCCTGGTCCCCATCTTGGACATCATAACAAACGTGCACTTTTTTGTTTAATTTACACATTGGACCATAGGAAAAATGACACTACAGCTACAGAGGTGACCGTCTGATAGCCCAGCTCGACTATCCATCTCTACTGAAGACCCTTTCAGCTTTTTGAGAGTTGGATGGAGGACATCATCTCTGAAAATAGGGTCCCACAGCTGCACCCCATCAGTGTGAGCAGGACTCTTAGGACTCTTAGAAGAGTCAATGCTCTGAGACCATGGGGGGCGCTTAGCCCCCTCTCTTCGTCACTGAGGATGATTTCATTTTTCAGGGATTAGAGAGGGTGGTCCTTGTGGTGGACTGCAGGTATGGAGAGCTGTTGTCATCGTATTAAATAGATAAGAATGATTATATGTATTGTAGAAATGTCTCCTATCATGTTCCCTAATTTTTTATTATGTCCACATCCTGGTCCCCATCTTGGACATCATAACAAACGTGCACTTTTTTGTTTAATTTACACATTGGACCATAGGAAAAATGACACTACAGCTACAGAGGTGACCGTCTGATAGCCCAGCTCGACTATCCATCTCTACTGAAGACCCTTTCAGCTATTTGAGAGTTGGGTGGAGAACATCATCTCTGAAAATAGGGTCCCACAGCTGCACCCCATCAGTGTGAGCAGGACTCTTAGGACTCTTAGAAGAGTCAATGCTCTGAGACCATGGGGGGCGCTTAGCCCCCTCTCTTCGTCACTGAGGATGATTTCACTTTTCAGGGAATAGAGAGGGTGGTCCTTGTGGTGGACTGCAGGTATGGAGAGCTGTTGTCATCGTATTAGATAGATAAGAATGATTATATGTATTGTAGAAATGTCTCCTATCATGTTCCCTATTTTTTTATTATGTCCACATCCTGGTCCCCATCTTGGACATCATAACAAACGTGCACTTTTTTGTTTAATTTACACATTGGACCATAGGAAAAATGACACTACAGCTACAGAGGTGACCGTCTGATAGCCCAGCTCGACTATCCATCTCTACTGAAGACCCTTTCAGCTTTTTGAGAGTTGGGTGGAGGACATCATCTCTGAAAATAGGGTCCCACAGCTGCACCCCATCAGTGTGAGCAGGAATCTTAGGACTCTTAGAAGAGTCAATGCTCTGAGACCATGGGGGGCGCTTAGCCCCCTCTCTTCGTCACTGAGGATGATTTCATTTTTCAGGGATTAGAGAGAGTGGTCCTTGTGGTGGACTGCAGGTATGGAGAGCTGTTGTGATCGTATTAGATAGATAAGAATGATTATATGTATTGTAGAAATGTCTCCTATCATGTTCCCTAATTTTTTATTATGTCCACATCCTGGTCCCCATCTTGGACATCATAACAAACGTGCACTTTTTTGTTTAATTTACACATTGGACCATAGGAAAAATGACACTACAGCTACAGAGGTGACCGTCTGATAGCCCAGCTCGACTATCCATCTCTACTGAAGACCCTTTCAGCTTTTTGAGAGTTGGGTGGAGGACATCATCTCTGAAAATAGGGTCCCACAGCTGCACCCCATCAGTGTAAGCAGGACTCTTAGGACTCTTAGAAGAGTCAATGCTCTAAAACCATGGGGGGCGCTTAGCCCCCTCTCTTCGTCCCTGAGGATGATTTCATTTTTCAGGGATTAGAGAGGGTGGTCCTTGTGGTGGACTGCAGGTATGGAGAGCTGTTGTCATCGTATTAGATAGATAAGAATGATTATATGTATTGTAGAAATGTCTCCTATCATGTTCCCTAATTTCTTATTATGTCCACATCCTGGTCCCCATCTTGGACATCATAACAAATGTGCACTTTTTTGTTTAATTTACACATTGGACCATAGGAAAAATGACACTACAGCTACAGAGGTGACCGTCTGATAGCCCAGCTCGACTATCCATCTCTACTGAAGACCCTTTCAGCTTTTTGAGAGTTGGGTGGAGGACATCATCTCTGAAAATAGGGTCCCACAGCTTCACCCCATCAGTGTGAGCAGGACTCTTAGGACTCTTAGAAGAGTCAATGCTCTGGTACCATGGGGGGCGCTTGGCCCCCTCTCTTCGTCACTGAGGATGATTTCATTTTTCAGGGATTAGAGAGGGTGGTCCTTGTGGTGGACTGCAGATATGGAGAGCTGTTGTCATCGTATTAGATAGATAAGAATGATTATATGTATTGTAGAAATGTCTCCTATCATGTTCCCTAATTTTTTATTATGTCCACATCCTGGTCCCCATCTTGGACATCATAACAAACGTGCACTTTTTTGTTTAATTTACACATTGGACCATAGGAAAAATGACACTACAGCTACAGAGGTGACCGTCTGATAGCCCAGCTCGACTATCCATCTCTACTGAAGACCCTTTCAGCTTTTTGAGAGTTGGGTGGAGAACATCATCTCTGAAAATAGGGTCCCACAGCTGCACCCCATCAGTGTGAGCAGGACTCTTAGGACTCTTAGAAGAGTCAATGCTCTGAGACCATGGGGGGCGCTTAGCCCCCTCTCTTCGTCACTGAGGATGATTTCACTTTTCAGGGAATAGAGAGGGTGGTCCTTGTGGTGGACTGCAGGTATGGAGAGCTGTTGTCATCGTATTAGATAGATAAGAATGATTATATGTATTGTAGAAATGTCTCCTATCATGTTCCCTATTTTTTTATTATGTCCACATCCTGGTCCCCATCTTGGAAATCATAACAAACGTGCACTTTTTTGTTTAATTTACACATTGGACCATAGGAAAAATGACACTACAGCTACAGAGGTGACCGTCTGATAGCCCAGCTCGACTATCCATCTCTACTGAAGACCCTTTCAGCTTTTTGAGAGTTGGGTGGAGGACATCATCTCTGAAAATAGGGTCCCACAGCTGCACCCCATCAGTGTGAGCAGGAATCTTAAGACTCTTAGAAGAGTCAATGCTCTGAGACCATGGGGGGCACTTAGCCCCCTCTCTTCGTCACTGAGGATGATTTCATTTTTCAGGGATTAGAGAGAGTGGTCCTTGTGGTGGACTGGAGGTATGGAGAGCTGTTGTGATCGTATTAGATAGATAAGACTGATTATATGTATTGTAGAAATGTCTCCTATCATGTTCCCTAATTTTTTATTATGTCCACATCCTGGTCCCCATCTTGAACATCATAACAAACGTGCATTTTTTTGTTTAATTTACACATTGGACCATAGGAAAAATGACACTACAGCTACAGAGGTGACCGTCTGATAGCCCAGCTCGACTATCCATCTCTACTGAAGACCCTTTCAGCTTTTTGAGAGTTGGGTGGAGGACATCATCTCTGAAAATAGGGTCCCACAGCTGCACCCCATCAGTGTAAGCAGGACTCTTAGGACTCTTAGAAGAGTCAATGCTCTAAAACCATGGGGGGCGCTTAGCCCCCTCTCTTCGTCCCTGAGGATGATTTCATTTTTCAGGGATTAGAGAGGGTGGTCCTTGTGGTGGACTGCAGGTATGGAGAGCTGTTGTCATCGTATTAGATAGATAAGAATGATTATATGTATTGTAGAAATGTCTCCTATCATGTTCCCTAATTTCTTATTATGTCCACATCCTGGTCCCCATCTTGGACATCATAACAAACGTGCACTTTTTTGTTTAATTTACACATTGGACCATAGGAAAAATGACACTACAGCTACAGAGGTGACCGTCTGATAGCCCAGCTCGACTATCCATCTCTACTGAAGACCCTTTCAGCTTTTTGAGAGTTGGGTGGAGGACATCATCTCTGAAAATAGGGTCCCACAGCTTCACCCCATCAGTGTGAGCAGGACTCTTAGGACTCTTAGAAGAGTCAATGCTCTGGTACCATGGGGGGCGCTTGGCCCCCTCTCTTCGTCACTGAGGATGATTTCATTTTTCAGGGATTAGAGAGGGTGGTCCTTGTGGTGGACTGCAGGTATGGAGAGCTGTTGTCATCGTATTAGATAGATAAGAATGATTATATGTATTGTAGAAATGTCTCCTATCATGTTCCCTAATTTTTTATTATGTCCACATCCTGGTCCCCATCTTGGACATCATAACAAACGTGCACTTTTTTGTTTAATTTACACATTGGGCCATAGGAAAAATGACACTACAGCTACAGAGGTGACCGTCTGATAGCCCAGCTCGACTATCCATCTCTACTGAAGACCCTTTCAGCTTTTTGAGAGTTGGGTGGAGGACATCATCTCTGAAAATAGGGTCCCACAGCTGCACCCCATCAGTGTGAGCAGGACTCTTAGGACTCTTAGAATAGTTAATGCTCTGAGACCATGGGGGCGCTTAGCCCCCTCTCTTCGTCACTGAGGATGATTTCATTTTTCAGGGATTAGAGAGGGTGGTCCTTGTGGTGGACTGCAGGTATGGAGAGCTGTTGTCATCGTATTAGATAGATAAGAATGATTATATGTATTGTAGAAATGTCTCCTATCATGTTCCCTAATTTTTTATTATGTCCACATCCTGGTCCCCATCTTGGACATCATAACAAACGTGCACTTTTTTGTTTAATTTACACATTGGACCATAGGAAAAATGACACTACAGCTACAGAGGTGACCGTCTGATAGCCCAGCTCGACTATCCATCTCTACTGAAGACCCTTTCAGCTTTTTGAGAGTTGGGTGGAGGACATCATCTCTGAAAATAGGGTCCCACAGCTGCACCCCATCAGTGTGAGCAGGACTCTTAGGACTCTTAGTAGAGTCAATGCTCTGAGACCATTGGGGGCACTTAGCCCCCTCTCTTCGTCACTGAGGATGATTTCATTTTTCAGGGATTAGAGAGGGTGGTCCTTGTGGTGGACTGCAGGTATGGAGAGCTGTTATCATCGTATTAGGTAGATAAGAATGATTATATGTATTGTAGAAATGTCTCCTATCATGTTCCCTAATTTTTTATTATGTCCACATCCTGGTCCCCATCTTGGACATCATAACAAACGTGCACTTTTTTGTTTAATTTACACATTGGACCATAGGAAAAATGACACTACAGCTACAGAGGTGACCGTCTGATAGCCCAGCTCGACTATCCATCTCTACTGAAGACCCTTTCAGCTTTTTGAGAGTTGGGTGGAGGACATCATCTCTTAAAATAGGGTCCCACAGCTGCACCCCATCAGTGTGAGCAGGACTCTTAGGACTCTTAGAAGAGTCAATGCTCTAAAACCATGGGGGGCGCTTAGCCCCCTCTCTTCGTCACTGAGGATGATTTCATTTTTCAGGGATTAGAGAGGGTGGTCCTTGTGGTGGACTGCAGGTATGGAGAGCTGTTGTCATCGTATTAGATAGATAAGAATGATTATATGTATTGTAGAAATGTCTCCTATCATGTTCCCTAATTTTTTATTATGTCCACATCCTGGTCCCCATCTTGGACATCATAACAAACGTGCACTTTTTTGTTTAATTTACACATTGGACCATAGGAAAAATGAAACTACAGCTACAGAGGTGACCGTCTGATAGCCCAGCTCGACTATCCATCTCTACTGAAGACCCTTTCAGCTTTTTGAGAGTTGGGTGGAGGACATCATCTCTGAAAATAGGGTCCCACAGCTGCACCCCATCAGTGTGAGCAGGACTCTTAGGACTCTTAGAAGAGTCAATGCTCTGAGACCATTGGGGGCACTTAGCCCCCTCTCTTCATCACTGAGGATGATTTCATTTTTCAGGGATTAGAGAGGGTGGTCCTTGTGGTGGACTGCAGATATGGAGAGCTGTTATCATCGTATTAGATAGATAAGAATGATTATATGTATTGTAGAAATGTCTCCTATCATGTTCCCTAATTTTTTATTATGTCCACATCCTGGTCCCCATCTTGGACATCATAACAAACGTGCACTTTTTTGTTTAATTTACACATTGGACCATAGGAAAAATGACACTACAGCTACAGAGGTGACCGTCTGATAGCCCAGCTCGACTATCCATCTCTACTGAAGACCCTTTCAGCTTTTTGAGAGTTGGGTGGAGGACATCATCTCTGAAAATAGGGTCCCACAGCTGCACCCCATCAGTGTGAGCAGGACTCTTAGGACTCTTAGAAGAGTCAATGCTCTGAGACCATGGGGGGCGCTTAGCCCCCTCTCTTCGTCACTGAGGATGATTTCATTTTTCAGGGATTAGAGAGGGTGGTCCTTGTGGTGGACTGCAGGTATGGAGAGCTGTTGTCATTGTATTAAATAGATAAGAATGATTATATGTATTGTAGAAATGTCTCCTATCATGTTCCCTAATTTTTTATTATGTCCACATCCTGGTCCCCATCTTTGACATCATAACAAACGTGCACTTTTTTGTTTAATTTACACATTGGACCATAGGAAAAATGACACTACAGCTACAGAGGTGACCGTCTGATAGCCCAGCTCGACTATCCATCTCTACTGAAGACCCTTTCAGCTTTTTGAGAGTTGGGTGGAGAACATCATCTCTGAAAATAGGGTCCCACAGCTGCACCCCATCAATGTGAGCAGGACTCTTAGGACTCTTAGAAGAGTCAATGCTCTGAGACCATGGGGGGCGCTTAGCCCCCTCTCCTCGTCACTGAGGATGATTTCACTTTTCAGGGAATAGAGAGGGTGGTCCTTGTGGTGGACTGCAGGTATGGAGAGCTGTTGTCATCGTATTAGATAGATAAGAATGATTATATGTATTGTAGAAATGTCTCCTATCATGTTCCCTATTTTTTTATTATGTCCACATCCTGGTTCCCATCTTGGAAATCATAACAAACGTGCACTTTTTTGTTTAATTTACAAATTGGACAATAGGAAAAATGACACTACAGCTACAGAGGTGACCGTCTGATAGCCAGGCTCGACTATCCATCTCTACTGAAGACCCTTTCAGCTTTTTGAGAGTTGGGTGGAGGACATCATCTCTGAAAATAGGGTCCCACAGCTGCACCCCATCAGTGTGAGCAGGAATCTTAGGACTCTTAGAAGAGTCAATGCTCTGAGACCATGGGGGGCGCTTAGCCCCCTCTCTTCGTCACTGAGGATGATTTCATTTTTCAGGGATTAGAGAGAGTGGTCCTTGTGGTGGACTGCAGGTATGGAGAGCTGTTGTGATCGTATTAGATAGATAAGAATGATTATATGTATTGTAGAAATGTCTCCTATCATGTTCCCTAATTTTTTATTATGTCCACATCCTGGTCCCCATCTTGGACATCATAACAAACGTGCACTTTTTTGTTTAATTTCCACATTGGACCATAGGAAAAATGACACTACAGCTACAGAGGTGACCGTCTGATAGCCCAGCTCGACTATCCATCTCTACTGAAGACCCTTTCAGCTTTTTGAGAGTTGGGTGGAGGACATCATCTCTGAAAATAGGGTCCCACAGCTGCACCCCATCAGTGTGAGCAGGACTCTTAGGACTCTTAGAAGAGTTAATGCTCTGAGACCATGGGGGCGCTTAGCCCCCTCTCTTCGTCACTGAGGATGATTTCATTTTTCAGGGATTAGAGAGGGTGGTCCTTGTGGTGGACTGCAGGTATGGAGAGCTGTTGTCATCGTATTAGATAGATAAGAATGATTATATGTATTGTAGAAATGTCTCCTATCATGTTCCCTAATTTTTTATTATGTCCACATCCTGCTCCCCATCTTGGACATCATAACAAACGTGCACTTTTTTGTTTAATTTACACATTGGACCATAGGAAAAATGACACTACAGCTACAGAGGTGACCGTCTGATAGCCCAGCTCGACTATCCATCTCTACTGAAGACCCTTTCAGCATTTTGAGAGTTGGGTGGAGGACATCATCTCTGAAAATAGGGTCCCACAGCTGCACCCCATCAGTGTGAGCAGGACTCTTAAGACTCTTAGAAGAGTCAATGCTCTGAGACCATTGGGGGCACTGAGCCCCCTCTCTTCGTCACTGAGGATGATTTCATTTTTCAGGGTTTAGAGAGGGTGGTCCTTGTGGTGGACTGCAGGTATGGAGAGCTGTTGTCATCGTATTAGATAGATAAGAATGATTATATGTATTGTAGAAATGTCTCCTATCATGTTCCCTAATTTTTTATTATGTCCACATCCTGGTCCCCATCTTGGACATCATAACAAACGTGCACTTTTTTGTTTAACTTACACATTGGACCATAGGAAAAATGACACTACAGCTACAGAGGTGACCGTCTGATAGCCCAGCTCGACTATCCATCTCTACTGAAGACCCTTTCAGCTTTTTGAGAGTTGGGTGGAGGACATCATCTCTGAAAATAGGGTCCCACAGCTGCACCCTATCAGTGTGAGCAGGACTCTTAGGACTCTTAGTAGAGTCAATGCTCTGAGACCATTGGGGGCACTTAGCCCCCTCTCTTCGTCACTGAGGATGATTTCATTTTTCAGGGATTAGAGAGGGTGGTCCTTGTGGTGGACTGCAGGTATGGAGAGCTGTTATCATCGTATTAGGTAGATAAGAATGATTATATGTATTGTAGAAATGTCTCCTATCATGTTCCCTAATTTTTTATTATGTCCACATCCTGGTCCCCATCTTGGACATCATAACAAACGTGCACTTTTTTGTTTAATTTACACATTGGACCATAGGAAAAATGACACTACAGCTACAGAGGTGACCGTCTGATAGCCCAGCTCGACTATCCATCTCTACTGAAGACCCTTTCAGCTTTTTGAGAGTTGGGTGGAGGACATCATCTCTGAAAATAGGGTCCCACAGCTGCACCCCATCAGTGTGAGCAGGACTCTTAGGACTCTTAGAAGAGTCAATGCTCTGAGACCATGGGGGGCGCTTAGCCCCCTCTCTTCGTCACTGAGGATGATTTCATTTTTCAGGGATTAGAGAGGGTGGTCCTTGTGGTGGACTGCAGGTATGGAGAGCTGTTGTCATCGTATTAAATAGATAAGAATGATTATATGTATTGTAGAAATGTCTCCTATCATGTTCCCTAATTTTTTATTATGTCCACATCCTGGTCCCCATCTTGGACATCATAACAAACGTGCACTTTTTTGTTTAATTTACACATTGGACCATAGGAAAAATGACACTACAGCTACAGAGGTGACCGTCTGATAGCCCAGCTCGACTATCCATCTCTACTGAAGACCCTTTCAGCTTTTTGAGAGTTGGGTGGAGGACATCATCTCTTAAAATAGGGTCCCACAGCTGCACCCCATCAGTGTGAGCAGGACTCTTAGGACTCTTAGAAGAGTCAATGCTCTAAAACCATGGGGGGCGCTTAGCCCCCTCTCTTCGTCACTGAGGATGATTTCATTTTTCAGGGATTAGAGAGGGTGGTCCTTGTGGTGGACTGCAGGTATGGAGAGCTGTTGTCATCGTATTAGATAGATAAGAATGATTATATGTATTGTAGAAATGTCTCCTATCATGTTCCCTAATTTTTTATTATGTCCACATCCTGGTCCCCATCTTGGACATCATAACAAACGTGCACTTTTTTGTTTAATTTACACATTGGACCATAGGAAAAATGACACTACAGCTACAGAGGTGACCGTCTGATAGCCCAGCTCGACTATCCATCTCTACTGAAGACCCTTTCAGCTTTTTGAGAGTTGGGTGGAGGACATCATCTCTGAAAATAGGGTCCCACAGCTGCACCCCATCAGTGTGAGCAGGACTCTTAGGACTCTTAGAAGAGTCAATGCTCTGAGACAATTGGGGGCACTTAGCCCCCTCTCTTCATCACTGAGGATGATTTCATTTTTCAGGGATTAGAGAGGGTGGTCCTTGTGGTGGACTGCAGATATGGAGAGCTGTTATCATCGTATTAGATAGATAAGAATGATTATATGTATTGTAGAAATGTCTCCTATCATGTTCCCTAATTTTTTATTATGTCCACATCCTGGTCCCCATCTTGGACATCATAACAAACGTGCACTTTTTTGTTTAATTTACACATTGGACCATAGGAAAAATGACACTACAGCTACAGAGGTGACCGTCTGATAGCCCAGCTCGACTATCCATCTCTACTGAAGACCCTTTCAGCTTTTTGAGAGTTGGGTGGAGGACATCATCTCTGAAAATAGGGTCCCACAGCTGCACCCCATCAGTGTGAGCAGGACTCTTAGGACTCTTAGAAGAGTCAATGCTCTGAGACCATGGGGGGCGCTTAGCCCCCTCTCTTCGTCACTGAGGATGATTTCATTTTTCAGGGATTAGAGAGGGTGGTCCTTGTGGTGGACTGCAGGTATGGAGAGCTGTTGTCATCGTATTAAATAGATAAGAATGATTATATGTATTGTAGAAATGTCTCCTATCATGTTCCCTAATTTTTTATTATGTCCACATCCTGGTCCCCATCTTTGACATCATAACAAACGTGCACTTTTTTGTTTAATTTACACATTGGACCATAGGAAAAATGACACTACAGCTACAGAGGTGACCGTCTGATAGCCCAGCTCGACTATCCATCTCTACTGAAGACCCTTTCAGCTTTTTGAGACTTGGGTGGAGAACATCATCTCTGAAAATAGGGTCCCACAGCTGCACCCCATCAGTGTGAGCAGGACTCTTAGGACTCTTAGAAGAGTCAATGCTCTGAGACCATGGGGGGCGCTTAGCCCCCTCTCCTCGTCACTGAGGATGATTTCACTTTTCAGGGAATAGAGAGGGTGGTCCTTGTGGTGGACTGCAGGTATGGAGAGCTGTTGTCATCGTATTAAATAGATAAGAATGATTATATGTATTGTAGAAATGTCTCCTATCATGTTCCCTATTTTTTTATTATGTCCACATCCTGGTTCCCATCTTGGAAATCATAACAAACGTGCACTTTTTTGTTTAATTTACAAATTGGACAATAGGAAAAATGACACTACAGCTACAGAGGTGACCGTCTGATAGCCCAGCTCGACTATCCATCTCTACTGAAGACCCTTTCAGCTTTTTGAGAGTTGGGTGGAGGACATCATCTCTGAAAATAGGGTCCCACAGCTGCACCCCATCAGTGTGAGCAGGAATCTTAGGACTCTTAGAAGAGTCAATGCTCTGAGACCATGGGGGGCGCTTAGCCCCCTCTCTTCGTCACTGAGGATGATTTCATTTTTCAGGGATTAGAGAGAGTGGTCCTTGTGGTGGACTGCAGGTATGGAGAGCTGTTGTGATCGTATTAGATAGATAAGAATGATTATATGTATTGTAGAAATGTCTCCTATCATGTTCCCTATTTTTTTATTATGTCCACATCCTGGTCCCCATCTTGGAAATCATAACAAACGTGCACTTTTTTGTTTAATTTACACATTGGACCATAGGAAAAATGACACTACAGCTACAGAGGTGACCGTCTGATAGCCCAGCTCGACTATCCATCTCTACTGAAGACCCTTTCAGCTTTTTGAGAGTTGGGTGGAGGACATCATCTCTGAAAATAGGGTCCCACAGCTTCACCCCATCAGTGTGAGCAGGACTCTTAGGACTCTTAGAAGAGTCAATGCTCTGGTACCATGGGGGGCGCTTGGCCCCCTCTCTTCGTCACTGAGGATGATTTCATTTTTCAGGGATTAGAGAGGGTGGTCCTTGTGGTGGACTGCAGGTATGGAGAGCTGTTGTCATCGTATTAGATAGATAAGAATGATTATATGTATTGTAGAAATGTCTCCTATCATGTTCCCTAATTTTTTATTATGTCCACATCCTGGTCCCCATCTTGGACATCATAACAAACGTGCACTTTTTTGTTTAATTTCCACATTGGACCATAGGAAAAATGACACTACAGCTACAGAGGTGACCGTCTGATAGCCCAGCTCGACTATCCATCTCTACTGAAGACCCTTTCAGCTTTTTGAGAGTTGGGTGGAGGACATCATCTCTGAAAATAGGGTCCCACAGCTGCACCCCATCAGTGTGAGCAGGACTCTTAGGACTCTTAGAAGAGTTAATGCTCTGAGACCATGGGGGCGCTTAGCCCCCTCTCTTCGTCACTGAGGATGATTTCATTTTTCAGGGATTAGAGAGGGTGGTCCTTGTGGTGGACTGCAGGTATGGAGAGCTGTTGTCATCGTATTAGATAGATAAGAATGATTATATGTATTGTAGAAATGTCTCCTATCATGTTCCCTAATTTTTTATTATGTCCACATCCTGCTCCCCATCTTGGACATCATAACAAACGTGCACTCTTTTGTTTAATTTACACATTGGACCATAGGAAAAATGACACTACAGCTACAGAGGTGACCGTCTGATAGCCCAGCTCGACTATCCATCTCTACTGAAGACCCTTTCAGCATTTTGAGAGTTGGGTGGAGGACATCATCTCTGAAAATAGGGTCCCACAGCTGCACCCCATCAGTGTGAGCAGGACTCTTAAGACTCTTAGAAGAGTCAATGCTCTGAGACCATTGGGGGCACTGAGCCCCCTCTCTTCGTCACTGAGGATGATTTCATTTTTCAGGGTTTAGAGAGGGTGGTCCTTGTGGTGGACTGCAGGTATGGAGAGCTGTTATCATCGTATTAGATAGATAAGAATGATTATATGTATTGTAGAAATATCTCCTATCATGTTCCCTAATTTTTTATTATGTCCACATCCTGGTCCCCATCTTGGACATCATAACAAACGTGCACTTTTTTGTTTAATTTACACATTGGACCATAGGAAAAATGACACTACAGCTACAGAGGTGACCGTCTGATAGCCCAGCTCGACTATCCATCTCTACTGAAGACCCTTTCAGCTTTTTGAGAGTTGGGTGGAGGACATCATCTCTGAAAATAGGGTCCCACAGCTTCACCCCATCAGTGTGAGCAGGACTCTTAGGACTCTTAGAAGAGTCAATGCTCTGGCACCATGGGGGGCGCTTGGCCCCCTCTCTTCGTCACTGAGGATGATTTCATTTTTCAGGGATTAGAGAGGGTGGTCCTTGTGGTGGACTGCAGGTATGTAGAGCTGTTGTCATCGTATTAGATAGATAAGAATGATTATATGTATTGTAGAAATGTCTCCTATCATGTTCCCTAATTTTTTATTATGTCCACATCCTGGTCCCCATCTTGGACATCATAACAAACGTGCACTTTTTTGTTTAATTTACACATTGGACCATAGGAAAAATGACACTACAGCTACAGAGGTGACCGTCTGATAGCCCAGCTCGACTATCCATCTCTACTGAAGACCCTTTCAGCTTTTTGAGAGTTGGGTGGAGGACATCATCTCTGAAAATAGGGTCCCACAGCTGCACCCCATCAGTGTGAGCAGGACTCTTAGGACTCTTAGAAGAGTTAATGCTCTGAGACCATGGGGGCGCTTGGCCCCCTCTCTTCGTCACTGAGGATGATTTCATTTTTCAGGGATTAGAGAGGGTGGTCCTTGTGGTGGACTGCAGGTATGTAGAGCTGTTGTCATCGTATTAGATAGATAAGAATGATTATACGTATTGTAGAAATGTCTCCTATCATGTTCCCTAATTTTTTATTATGTCCACATCCTGGTCCCCATCTTGGACATCATAACAAACGTGCACTTTTTTGTTTAATTTACACATTGGACCATAGGAAAAATGACACTACAGCTACAGAGGTGACCGTCTGATAGCCCAGCTCGACTATCCATCTCTACTGAAGACCCTTTCAGCTTTTTGAGAGTTGGGTGGTGGACATCATCTCTGAAAATAGGGTCCCACAGCTGCACCCCATCAGTGTGAGCAGGACTCTTAGGACTCTTAGAAGAGTTAATGCTCTGAGACCATGGGGGCGCTTAGCCCCCTCTCTTCGTCACTGAGGATGATTTCATTTTTCAGGGATTAGAGAGGGTGGTCCTTGTGGTGGACTGCAGGTATGGAGAGCTGTTGTCATCGTATTAGATAGATAAGAATGATTATATGTATTGTAGAAATGTCTCCTATCATGTTCCCTAATTTTTTATTATGTCCACATCCTGGTCCCCATCTTGGACATCCATAACAAACGTGCACTTTTTTGTTTAATTTACACATTGGACCATAGGAAAAATGACACTACAGCTACAGAGGTGACCGTCTGATAGCCCAGCTCGACTATCCATCTCTACTGAAGACCCTTTCAGCTTTTTGAGAGTTGGGTGGAGGACATCATCTCTGAAAATAGGGTCCCACAGCTGCACCCCATCAGTGTGAGCAGGACTCTTAAGACTCTTAGAAGAGTCAATGCTCTGAGACCATTGGGGGCACTTAGCCCCCTCTCTTCGTCACTGAGGATGATTTCATTTTTCAGGGTTTAGAGAGGGTGGTCCTTGTGGTGGACTGCAGGTATGGAGAGCTGTTATCATCGTATTAGATAGATAAGAATGATTATATGTATTGTAGAAATATCTCCTATCATGTTCCCTAATTTTTTATTATGTCCACATCCTGGTCCCCATCTTGGACATCATAACAAACGTGCACTTTTTTGTTTAATTTACACATTGGACCATAGGAAAAATGACACTACAGCTACAGAGGTGACCGTCTGATAGCCCAGCTCGACTATCCATCTCTACTGAAGACCCTTTCAGCTTTTTGAGAGTTGGGTGGAGGACATCATCTCTGAAAATAGGGTCCCACAGCTTCACCCCATCAGTGTGAGCAGGACTCTTAGGACTCTTAGAAGAGTCAATGCTCTGGTACCATGGGGGGCGCTTGGCCCCCTCTCTTCGTCACTGAGGATGATTTCATTTTTCAGGGATTAGAGAGGGTGGTCCTTGTGGTGGACTGCAGGTATGTAGAGCTGTTGTCATCGTATTAGATAGATAAGAATGATTATATGTATTGTAGAAATGTCTCCTATCATGTTCCCTAATTTTTTATTATGTCCACATCCTGGTCCCCATCTTGGACATCATAACAAACGTGCACTTTTTTGTTTAATTTACACATTGGACCATAGGAAAAATGACACTACAGCTACAGAGGTGACCGTCTGATAGCCCAGCTCGACTATCCATCTCTACTGAAGACCCTTTCAGCTTTTTGAGAGTTGGGTGGAGGACATCATCTCTGAAAATAGGGTCCCACAGCTGCACCCCATCAGTGTGAGCAGGACTCTTAGGACTCTTAGAAGAGTTAATGCTCTGAGACCATGGGGGCGCTTGGCCCCCTCTCTTCGTCACTGAGGATGATTTCATTTTTCAGGGATTAGAGAGGGTGGTCCTTGTGGTGGACTGCAGGTATGTAGAGCTGTTGTCATCGTATTAGATAGATAAGAATGATTATATGTATTGTAGAAATGTCTCCTATCATGTTCCCTAATTTTTTATTATGTCCACATCCTGGTCCCCATCTTGGACATCATAACAAACGTGCACTTTTTTGTTTAATTTACACATTGGACCATAGGAAAAATGACACTACAGCTACAGAGGTGACCGTCTGATAGCCCAGCTCGACTATCCATCTCTACTGAAGACCCTTTCAGCTTTTTGAGAGTTGGGTGGAGGACATCATCTCTGAAAATAGGGTCCCACAGCTGCACCCCATCAGTGTGAGCAGGACTCTTAGGACTCTTAGAAGAGTTAATGCTCTGAGACCATGGGGGCGCTTAGCCCCCTCTCTTCGTCACTGAGGATGATTTCATTTTTCAGGGATTAGAGAGGGTGGTCCTTGTGGTGGACTGCAGGTATGGAGAGCTGTTGTCATCGTATTAGATAGATAAGAATGATTATATGTATTGTAGAAATGTCTCCTATCATGTTCCCTAATTTTTTATTATGTCCACATCCTGGTCCCCATCTTGGACATCATAACAAACGTGCACTTTTTTGTTTAATTTACACATTGGACCATAGGAAAAATGACACTACAGCTACAGAGGTGACCGTCTGATAGCCCAGCTCGACTATCCATCTCTACTGAAGACCCTTTCAGCTTTTTGAGAGTTGGGTGGAGGACATCATCTCTGAAAATAGGGTCCCACAGCTGCACCCCATCAGTGTGAGCAGGACTCTTAGGACTCTTAGAAGAGTTAATGCTCTGAGACCATGGGGGCGCTTAGCCCCCTCTCTTCGTCACTGAGGATGATTTCATTTTTCAGGGATTAGAGAGGGTGGTCCTTGTGGTGGACTGCAGGTATGGAGAGCTGTTGTCATCGTATTAGATAGATAAGAATGATTATATGTATTGTAGAAATGTCTCCTATCATGTTCCCTAATTTTTTATTATGTCCACATCCTGCTCCCCATCTTGGACATCATAACAAACGTGCACTTTTTTGTTTAATTTACACATTGGACCATAGGAAAAATGACACTACAGCTACAGAGGTGACCGTCTGATAGCCCAGCTCGACTATCCATCTCTACTGAAGACCCTTTCAGTATTTTGAGAGTTGGGTGGAGGACATCATCTCTGAAAATAGGGTCCCACAGCTGCACCCCATCAGTGTGAGCAGGACTCTTAAGACTCTTAGAAGAGTCAATGCTCTGAGACCATTGGGGGCACTGAGCCCCATCTCTTTGTCACTGAGGATGATTTCATTTTTCAGGGTTTAGAGAGGGTGGTCCTTGTGGTGGACTGCAGGTATGGAGAGCTGTTATCATCGTATTAGATAGATAAGAATGATTATATGTATTGTAGAAATATCTCCTATCATGTTCCCTAATTTTTTATTATGTCCACATCCTGGTCCCCATCTTGGACATCATAACAAACGTGCACTTTTTTGTTTAATTTACACATTGGACCATAGGAAAAATGACACTACAGCTACAGAGGTGACCGTCTGATAGCCCAGCTCGACTATCCATCTCTACTGAAGACCCTTTCAGCTTTTTGAGAGTTGGGTGGAGGACATCATCTCTGAAAATAGGATCCCACAGCTTCACCCCATCAGTGTGAGCAGGACTCTTAGGACTCTTAGAAGAGTCAATGCTCTGGTACCATGGGGGGCGCTTGGCCCCCTCTCTTCGTCACTGAGGATGATTTCATTTTTCAGGGATTAGAGAGGGTGGTCCTTGTGGTGGACTGCAGGTATGTAGAGCTGTTGTCATCGTATTAGATAGATAAGAATGATTATATGTATTGTAGAAATGTCTCCTATCATGTTCCCTAATTTTTTATTATGTCCACATCCTGGTCCCCATCTTGGACATCATAACAAACGTGCACTTTTTTGTTTAATTTACACATTGGACCATAGGAAAAATGACACTACAGCTACAGAGGTGACCGTCTGATAGCCCAGCTCGACTATCCATCTCTACTGAAGACCCTTTCAGCTTTTTGAGAGTTGGGTGGAGGACATCATCTCTGAAAATAGGGTCCCACAGCTGCACCCCATCAGTGTGAGCAGGACTCTTAGGACTCTTAGAAGAGTCAATGCTCTGAGACCATTGGGGGCACTTAGCCCCCTCTCTTCGTCACTGAGGATGATTTCATTTTTCAGGGATTAGAGAGGGTGGTCCTTGTGGTGGACTGCAGGTATGGAGAGCTGTTATCATCGTATTAGATAGATAAGAATGATTATATGTATTGTAGAAATGTCTCCTATCATGTTCCCTAATTTTTTATTATGTCCACATCCTGGTCCCCATCTTGGACATCATAACAAACGTGCACTTTTTTGTTTAATTTACACATTGGACCATAGGAAAAATGACACTACAGCTACAGAGGTGACCGTCTGATAGCCCAGCTCGACAATCCATCTCTACTGAAGACCCTTTCAGCTTTTTGAGAGTTGGGTGGAGGACATCATCTCTGAAAATAGGGTCCCACAGCTGCACCCCATCAGTGTGAGCAGGACTCTTAGGACTCTTAGAAGAGTCAATGCTCTGAGACCATGGGGGGCGCTTAGCCCCCTCTCTTCGTCACTGAGGATGATTTCATTTTTTAGGGATTAGAGAGGGTGGTCCTTGTGGTGGACTGCAGGTATGGAGAGCTGTTGTCATCGTATTAAATAGATAAGAATGATTATATGTATTGTAGAAATGTCTCCTATCATGTTCCCTAATTTTTTATTATGTCCACATCCTGGTCCCCATCTTGGACATCATAACAAACGTGCACTTTTTTGTTTAATTTACACATTGGACCATAGGAAAAATGACACTACAGCTACAGAGGTGACCGTCTGATAGCCCAGCTCGACTATCCATCTCTACTGAAGACCCTTTCAGCTTTTTGAGATTTGGGTGGAGAACATCATCTCTGAAAATAGGGTCCCACAGCTGCACCCCATCAGTGTGAGCAGGACTCTGAGGACTCTTAGAAGAGTCAATGTTTTGAGACCATGGGGGGCGCTTAGCCCCCTCTCTTCGTCACTGAGGATGATTTCACTTTTCAGGGAATAGAGAGGGTGGTCCTTGTGGTGGACTGCAGGTATGGAGAGCTGTTGTCATCGTATTAGATAGATAAGAATGATTATATGTATTGTAGAAATGTGTCCTATCATGTTCCCTATTTTTTTATTATGTCCACATCCTGGTCCCCATCTTGGAAATCATAACAAACGTGCACTTTTTTGTTTAATTTACACATTGGACCATAGGAAAAATGACACTACAGCTACAGAGGTGACCGTCTGGTAGCCCAGCTCGACTATCCATCTCTACTGAAGACCCTTTCAGCTTTTTGAGAGTTGGGTGGAGGACATCATCTCTGAAAATAGGGTCCCACAGCTGCACCCCATCAGTGTGAGCAGGACTCTTAGGACTCTTAGAAGAGTCAATGTTTTGAGACCATGGGGGGCGCTTAGCCCCCTCTCTTCGTCACTGAGGATGATTTCATTTTTCAGGGATTAGAGAGAGTGGTCCTTGTGGTGGACTGCAGGTATAGAGAGCTGTTGTGATCGTATTAGATAGATAAGAATGATTATATGTATTGTAGAAATGTCTCCTATCATGTTCCCTAATTTTTTATTATGTCCACATCCTGGTCCCCATCTTGGACATCATAACAAACGTGCACTTTTTTGTTTAATTTACACATTGGACCATAGGAAAAATGACACTACAGCTACAGAGGTGACCGTCTGATAGCCCAGCTCGACTATCCATCTCTACTGAAGACCCTTTCAGCTTTTTGAGAGTTGGGTGGAGGACATCATCTCTTAAAATAGGGTCCCACAGCTGCACCCCATCAGTGTAAGCAGGACTCTTAGGACTCTTAGAAGAGTCAATGCTCTAAAACCATGGGGGGCGCTTAGCCCCCTCTCTTCGTCCCTGAGGATGATTTCATTTTTCAGGGATTAGAGAGGGTGGTCCTTGTGGTGGACTGCAGGTATGGAGAGCTGTTGTCATCGTATTAGATAGATAAGAATGATTATATGTATTGTAGAAATGTCTCCTATCATGTTCCCTAATTTTTTATTATGTCCACATCCTGGTCCCCATCTTGGACATCATAACAAACGTGCACTTTTTTGTTTAATATACACATTGGACCATAGGAAAAATGACACTACAGCTACAGAGGTGACCGTCTGATAGTCCAGCTCGACTATCCATCTCTACTGAAGACCCTTTCAGCTTTTTGAGAGTTGGGTGGAGGACATCATCTCTGAAAATAGGGTCCCACAGCTGCACCCCATCAGTGTGAGCAGGACTCTTAGGACTCTTAGAAGAGTTAATGCTCTGAGACCATGGGGGCGCTTAGCCCCCTCTCTTCGTCACTGAGGATGATTTCATTTTTCAGGGATTAGAGAGGGTGGTCCTTGTGGTGGACTGCAGGTATGGAGAGCTGTTGTCATCGTATTAGATAGATAAGAATGATTATATGTATTGTAGAAATGTCTCCTATCATGTTCCCTAATTTTTTATTATGTCCACATCCTGGTCCCCATCTTGGACATCATAACAAACGTGCACTTTTTTGTTTAATTTACACATTGGACCATAGGAAAAATGACACTACAGCTACAGAGGTGACCGTCTGATAGCCCAGCTCGACTATCCATCTCTACTGAAGACCCTTTCAGCTTTTTGAGAGTTGGGTGGAGGACATCATCTCTTAAAATAGGGTCCCACAGCTGCACCCCATCAGTGTAAGCAGGACTCTTAGGACTCTTAGAAGAGTCAATGCTCTAAAACCATGGGGGGCGCTTAGCCCCCTCTCTTCGTCCCTGAGGATGATTTCATTTTTCAGGGATTAGAGAGGGTGGTCCTTGTGGTGGACTGCAGGTATGGAGAGCTGTTGTCATCGTATTAGATAGATAAGAATGATTATATGTATTGTAGAAATGTCTCCTATCATGTTCCCTAATTTTTTATTATGTCCACATCCTGGTCCCCATCTTGGACATCATAACAAACGTGCACTTTTTTGTTTAATTTACACATTGGACCATAGGAAAAATGACACTACAGCTACAGAGGTGACCGTCTGATAGCCCAGCTCGACAATCCATCTCTACTGAAGACCCTTTCAGCTTTTTGAGAGTTGGGTGGAGGACATCATCTCTGAAAATAGGGTCCCACAGCTGCACCCCATCAGTGTGAGCAGGACTCTTAGGACTCTTAGAAGAGTCAATGCTCTGAGACCATGGGGGGCGCTTAGCCCCCTCTCTTCGTCACTGAGGATGATTTCATTTTTCAGGGATTAGAGAGGGTGGTCCTTGTGGTGGACTGCAGGTATGGAGAGCTGTTGTCATCGTATTAAATAGATAAGAATGATTATATGTATTGTAGAAATGTCTCCTATCATGTTCCCTAATTTTTTATTATGTCCACATCCTGTCCCCATCTTGGACATCATAACAAACGTACACTTTTTTGTTTAATTTACACATTGGACCATAGGAAAAATGACACTACAGCTACAGAGGTGACCGTCTGATAGCCCAGCTCGACTATCCATCTCTACTGAAGACCCTTTCAGCTTTTTGAGAGTTGGGTGGAGAACATCATCTCTGAAAATAGGGTCCCACAGCTGCACCCCATCAGTGTGAGCAGGACTCTTAGGACTCTTAGAAGAGTCAATGTTTTGAGACCATGGGGGGCGCTTAGCCCCCTCTCTTCGTCACTGAGGATGATTTCACTTTTCAGGGAATAGAGAGGGTGGTCCTTGTGGTGGACTGCAGGTATGGAGAGCTGTTGTCATCGTATTAGATAGATAAGAATGATTATATGTATTGTAGAAATGTCTCCTATCATGTTCCCTATTTTTTTATTATGTCCACATCCTGGTCCCCATCTTGGAAATCATAACAAACGTGCACTTTTTTGTTTAATTTACACATTGGACCATAGGAAAAATGACACTACAGCTACAGAGGTGACCGTCTGGTAGCCCAGCTCGACTATCCATCTCTACTGAAGACCCTTTCAGCTTTTTGAGAGTTGGGTGGAGGACATCATCTCTGAAAATAGGGTCCCACAGCTGCACCCCATCAGTGTGAGCAGGACTCTTAGGACTCTTAGAAGAGTCAATGTTTTGAGACCATGGGGGGCGCTTAGCCCCCTCTCTTCGTCACTGAGGATGATTTCATTTTTCAGGGATTAGAGAGAGTGGTCCTTGTGGTGGACTGCAGGTATGGAGAGCTGTTGTGATCGTATTAGATAGATAAGAATGATTATATGTATTGTAGAAATGTCTCCTATCATGTTCCCTAATTTTTTATTATGTCCACATCCTGGTCCCCATCTTGGACATCATAACAAACGTGCACTTTTTTGTTTAATTTACACATTGGACCATAGGAAAAATGACACTACAGCTACAGAGGTGACCGTCTGATAGCCCAGCTCGACTATCCATCTCTACTGAAGACCCTTTCAGCTTTTTGAGAGTTGGGTGGAGGACATCATCTCTTAAAATAGGGTCCCACAGCTGCACCCCATCAGTGTAAGCAGGACTCTTAGGACTCTTAGAAGAGTCAATGCTCTAAAACCATGGGGGGCGCTTAGCCCCCTCTCTTCGTCCCTGAGGATGATTTCATTTTTCAGGGATTAGAGAGGGTGGTCCTTGTGGTGGACTGCAGGTATGGAGAGCTGTTGTCATCGTATTAGATAGATAAGAATGATTATATGTATTGTAGAAATGTCTCCTATCATGTTCCCTAATTTTTTATTATGTCCACATCCTGGTCCCCATCTTGGACATCATAACAAACGTGCACTTTTTTGTTTAATTTACACATTGGACCATAGGAAAAATGACACTACAGCTACAGAGGTGACCGTCTGATAGCCCAGCTCGACTATCCATCTCTACTGAAGACCCTTTCAGCTTTTTGAGAGTTGGGTGGAGGACATCATCTCTTAAAATAGGGTCCCACAGCTGCACCCCATCAGTGTAAGCAGGACTCTTAGGACTCTTAGAAGAGTCAATGCTCTAAAACCATGGGGGGCGCTTAGCCCCCTCTCTTCGTCCCTGAGGATGATTTCATTTTTCAGGGATTAGAGAGGGTGGTCCTTGTGGTGGACTGCAGGTATGGAGAGCTGTTGTCATCGTATTAGATAGATAAGAATGATTATATGTATTGTAGAAATGTCTCCTATCATGTTCCCTATTTTTTTATTATGTCCACATCCTGGTCCCCATCTTGGAAATCATAACAAACGTGCACTTTTTTGTTTAATTTACACATTGGACCATAGGAAAAATGACACTACAGCTACAGAGGTGACCGTCTGGTAGCCCAGCTCGACTATCCATCTCTACTGAAGACCCTTTCAGCTTTTTGAGAGTTGGGTGGAGGACATCATCTCTGAAAATAGGGTCCCACAGCTGCACCCCATCAGTGTGAGCAGGACTCTTAGGACTCTTAGAAGAGTCAATGTTTTGAGACCATGGGGGGCGCTTAGCCCCCTCTCTTCGTCACTGAGGATGATTTCATTTTTCAGGGATTAGAGAGAGTGGTCCTTGTGGTGGACTGCAGGTATGGAGAGCTGTTGTGATCGTATTAGATAGATAAGAATGATTATATGTATTGTAGAAATGTCTCCTATCATGTTCCCTAATTTTTTATTATGTCCACATCCTGGTCCCCATCTTGGACATCATAACAAACGTGCACTTTTTTGTTTAATTTACACATTGGACCATAGGAAAAATGACACTACAGCTACAGAGGTGACCGTCTGATAGCCCAGCTCGACTATCCATCTCTACTGAAGACCCTTTCAGCTTTTTGAGAGTTGGGTGGAGGACATCATCTCTTAAAATAGGGTCCCACAGCTGCACCCCATCAGTGTAAGCAGGACTCTTAGGACTCTTAGAAGAGTCAATGCTCTAAAACCATGGGGGGCGCTTAGCCCCCTCTCTTCGTCCCTGAGGATGATTTCATTTTTCAGGGATTAGAGAGGGTGGTCCTTGTGGTGGACTGCAGGTATGGAGAGCTGTTGTCATCGTATTAGATAGATAAGAATGATTATATGTATTGTAGAAATGTCTCCTATCATGTTCCCTAATTTTTTATTATGTCCACATCCTGGTCCCCATCTTGGACATCATAACAAACGTGCACTTTTTTGTTTAATTTACACATTGGACCATAGGAAAAATGACACTACAGCTACAGAGGTGACCGTCTGATAGCCCAGCTCGACTATCCATCTCTACTGAAGACCCTTTCAGCTTTTTGAGAGTTGGGTGGAGGACATCATCTCTGAAAATAGGGTCCCACAGCTGCACCCCATCAGTGTGAGCAGGACTCTTAGGACTCTTAGAAGAGTTAATGCTCTGAGACCATGGGGGCGCTTAGCCCCCTCTCTTCGTCACTGAGGATGATTTCATTTTTCAGGGATTAGAGAGGGTGGTCCTTGTGGTGGACTGCAGGTATGGAGAGCTGTTGTCATCGTATTAGATAGATAAGAATGATTATATGTATTGTAGAAATGTCTCCTATCATGTTCCCTAATTTTTTATTATGTCCACATCCTGGTCCCCATCTTGGACATCATAACAAACGTGCACTTTTTTGTTTAATTTACACATTGGACCATAGGAAAAATGACACTACAGCTACAGAGGTGACCGTCTGATAGCCCAGCTCGACTATCCATCTCTACTGAAGACCCTTTCAGCTTTTTGAGAGTTGGGTGGAGGACATCATCTCTGAAAATAGGGTCCCACAGCTGCACCCCATCAGTGTGAGCAGGACTCTTAGGACTCTTAGAAGAGTCAATGCTCTGAGACCATTGGGGGCACTTAGCCCCCTCTCTTCATCACTGAGGATGATTTCATTTTTCAGGGATTAGAGAGGGTGGTCCTTGTGGTGGACTGCAGATATGGAGAGCTGTTATCATCGTATTAGATAGATAAGAATGATTATATGTTTTGTAGAAATGTCTCCTATCATGTTCCCTAATTTTTTATTATGTCCACATCCTGGTCCCCATCTTGGACATCATAACAAACGTGCACTTTTTTGTTTAATTTACACATTAGACCATAGGAAAAATGACACTACAGCTACAGAGGTGACCGTCTGATAGCCCAGCTCGACTATCCATCTCTACTGAAGACCCTTTCAGCTTTTTGAGAGTTGGGTGGAGGACATCATCTCTTAAAATAGGGTCCCACAGCTGCACCCCATCAGTGTAAGCAGGACTCTTAGGACTCTTAGAAGAGTCAATGCTCTAAAACCATGGGGGGCGCTTAGCCCCCTCTCTTCGTCCCTGAGGATGATTTCATTTTTCAGGGATTAGAGAGGGTAGTCCTTGTGGTGGACTGCAGGTATGGAGAGCTGTTGTCATCGTATTAGATAGATAAGAATGATTAAATGTATTGTAGAAATGTCTCCTATCATGTTCCCTAATTTTTTATTATGTCCACATCCTGGTCCCCATCTTGGACATCATAACAAACGTGCACTTTTTTGTTTAATTTACACATTGGACCATAGGAAAAATGACACTACAGCTACAGAGGTGACCGTCTGATAGCCCAGCTCGACTATCCATCTCTACTGAAGACCCTTTCAGCTTTTTGAGAGTTGGGTGGAGGACATCATCTCTGAAAATAGGGTCCCACAGCTGCACCCCATCAGTGTGAGCAGGACTCTTAGGACTCTTAGAAGAGTTAATGCTCTGAGACCATGGGGGCGCTTAGCCCCCTCTCTTCGTCCCTGAGGATGATTTCATTTTTCAGGGATTAGAGAGGGTGGTCCTTGTGGTGGACTGCAGGTATGGAGAGCTGTTGTCATCGTATTAGATAGATAAGAATGATTATATGTATTGTAGAAATGTCTCCTATCATGTTCCCTAATTTTTTATTATGTCCACATCCTGGTCCCCATCTTGGACATCATAACAAACGTGCACTTTTTTGTTTAATTTACACATTGGACCATAGGAAAAATGACACTACAGCTACAGAGGTGACCGTCTGATAGCCCAGCTCGACTATCCATCTCTACTGAAGACCCTTTCAGCTTTTTGAGAGTTGGGTGGAGGACATCATCTCTGCAAATAGGGTCCCACAGCTGCACCCCATCAGTGTGAGCAGGACTCTTAGGACTCTTAGAAGAGTTAATGCTCTGAGACCATGGGGGCGCTTAGCCCCCTCTCTTCGTCACTGAGGATGATTTCATTTTTCAGGGATTAGAGATGGTGGTCCTTGTGGTGGACTGCAGGTATGGAGAGCTGTTGTCATCGTATTAGATAGATAAGAATGATTATATGTATTGTAGAAATGTCTCCTATCATGTTCCCTAATTTTTTATTATGTCCACATCCTGGTCCCCATCTTGGACATCATAACAAACGTGCACTTTTTTGTTTAATTTACACATTGGACCATAGGAAAAATGACACTACAGCTACAGAGGTGACCGTCTGATAGCCCAGCTCGACTATCCATCTCTACTGAAGACCCTTTCAGCTTTTTGAGAGTTGGGTGGAGGACATCATCTCTGAAAATAGGGTCCCACAGCTGCACCCCATCAGTGTGAGCAGGACTCTTAGGACTCTTAGAAGAGTCAATGCTCTGAGACCATTGGGGGCACTTAGCCCCCTCTCTTCATCACTGAGGATGATTTCATTTTTCAGGGATTAGAGAGGGTGGTCCTTGTGGTGGACTGCAGATATGGAGAGCTGTTATCATCGTATTAGATAGATAAGAATGATTATATGTATTGTAGAAATGTCTCCTATCATGTTCCCTAATTTTTTATTATGTCCACATCCTGGTCCCCATCTTGGACATCATAACAAACGTGCACTTTTTTGTTTAATTTACACATTGGACCATAGGAAAAATGACACTACAGCTACAGAGGTGACCGTCTGATAGCCCAGCTCGACGATCCATCTCTACTGAAGACCCTTTCAGCTTTTTGAGAGTTGGGTGGAGGACATCATCTCTGAAAATAGGGTCCCACAGCTGCACCCCATCAGTGTGAGCAGGACTCTTAGGACTCTTAGAAGAGTCAATGCTCTGAGACCATGGGGGGCGCTTAGCCCCCTCTCTTCGTCACTGAGGATGATTTCATTTTTCAGGGATTAGAGAGGGTGGTCCTTGTGGTGGACTGCAGGTATGGAGAGCTGTTGTCATCGTATTAAATAGATAAGAATGATTATATGTATTGTAGAAATGTCTCCTATCATGTTCCCTAATTTTTTATTATGTCCACATCCTGGTCCCCATCTTGGACATCATAACAAACGTGCACTTTTTTGTTTAATTTACACATTGGACCATAGGAAAAATGACACTACAGCTACAGAGGTGACCGTCTGATAGCCCAGCTCGACTATCCATCTCTACTGAAGACCCTTTCAGCTTTTTGAGAGTTGGGTGGAGAACATCATCTCTGAAAATAGGGTCCCACAGCTGCACCCCATCAGTGTGAGCAGGACTCTTAGGACTCTTAGAAGAGTCAATGCTCTGAGACCATGGGGGGCGCTTAGCCCCCTCTCTTCGTCACTGAGGATGATTTCACTTTTCAGGGAATAGAGAGGGATGTCCTTGTGGTGGACTGCAGGTATGGAGAGCTGTTGTCATCGTATTAGATAGATAAGAATGATTATATGTATTGTAGAAATGTCTCCTATCATATTCCCTAATTTTTTATTATGTCCACATCCTGGTCCCCATCTTGGACATCATAACAAACGTGCACTTTTTTGTTTAATTTACACATTGGACCATAGGAAAAATGACACTACAGCTACAGAGGTGACCGTCTGATAGCCCAGCTCAACTATCCATCTCTACTGAAGACCCTTTCAGCTTTTTGAGAGTTGGGTGGAGGACATCATCTCTGAAAATAGGGTCCCACAGCTGCACCCCATCAGTGTGAGCAGGACTCTTAGGACTCTTAGAAGAGTTAATGCTCTGAGACCATGGGGGCGCTTAGCCCCCTCTCTTCGTCACTGAGGATGATTTCATTTTTCAGGGATTAGAGAGGGTGGTCCTTGTGGTGGACTGCAGGTATGGAGAGCTGTTGTCATTGTATTAGATAGATAAGAATGATTATATGTATTGTAGAAATGTCTCCTATCATGTTCCCTAATTTTTTATTATGTCCACATCCTGGTCCCCATCTTGGACATCATAACAAACGTGCAATTTTTTGTTTAATTTACACATTGGACCATAGGAAAAATGACACTACAGCTACAGAGGTGACCGTCTGATAGCCCAGCTCGACTATCCATCTCTACTGAAGACCCTTTCAGCTTTTTGAGAGTTGGGTGGAGGACATCATCTCTGAAAATAGGGTCCCACAGCTGCACCCCATCAGTGTGAGCAGGACTCTTAGGACTCTTAGAAGAGTCAATGCTCTGAGACCATTGGGGGCACTTAGCCCCCTCTCTTCATCACTGAGGATGATTTCATTTTTCAGGGATTAGAGAGGGTGGTCCTTGTGGTGGACTGCAGATATGGAGAGCTGTTATCATCGTATTAGATAGATAAGAATGATTATATGTATTGTAGAAATGTCTCCTATCATGTTCCCTAATTTTTTATTATGTCCACATCCTGGTCCCCATCTTGGAAATCATAACAAACGTGCACTTTTTTGTTTAATTTACACATTGGACCATAGGAAAAATGACACTACAGCTACAGAGGTGACCGTCTGGTAGCCCAGCTCGACTATCCAT